>NC_068360.1:7052016-7252016 GCF_020536995.1 Dreissena polymorpha
CACCCGTTTAGATCTTAAACATGTTACGTTCTTATTACTTGAAAACGATTCGTACACATCTGTATTTTACCAACACATTAAGAAACATTCAACGATAGTCGTTAATGGATTATAAATACAAATTGTCTCTATTTGTATGCAGAAGAGCTATTTCACAAGTGAAACCCAGCAAAGATCACAAATTACATGGCGAATAGCTTCCGCTAAGGATTGTGCACAGGGTAAAGTCGAAATATAAAACGAATATTACTACAAATAAACGCTAATAACTTTCTTGCTGTATTGGCAGAAAGTGAGCTGCATTTCATAACTAAATTAAAGTAATAAAGGATATAAAACGGCGAAAAATACCTGTTGGAACGGACGCCGCCATCTTGATTTCCTTTAGATCATCACGTGATTTCCCCCTCTGTATATGAACTAGCCTTACGCATATATTTAACCGCTTGCCTTGGATTGACAGGTCCTTTGTAAGACACGCATCTTGTGATTATTTTCAAACCGTTATACATGCGTTTGCTGAAATAAATGCCAATATACATGTATATAACGAGCACAATACAATATTATGCAAACCACATGCAGGAATTATTCTAATCATTTCTAAAATATGAGTTTTAGTAAGTTAATAATATCACAATCGTATGCTTTTTACTACAAGGGGACAATTGCTAAGTCCGGTTTTAATCATTCTTGGAAAACGCATTTTATCTGAAAGAAGTGAAGGGAGCATAAGAACTCTATTAGTATAAATTTAAGGTCTGAATATTAAGTTTAAAGTTTAACTCTGAGGGATATGTTACGTTGCCCATAGCATAGATGAAAGCATAGGGAGTTAGATGAGCTAGCAGAAACAATTACCATTTAATAATAATAATAATGTAAACATAGACGGTCTACTGACATATTAAATGATAAATGCCTATCACAGGATAATACATTTTAGCATAATAAGCTGGTAACTTAAGACGTTTGAACGAATAGGGCAAATATGTTATGGGTCATGGTCACGCTTTAAAGGAAAAAAAACACGTTAAATTCAGCTTAAACTCGATATTATGTGAGTTTTTTCCACACCAAAAATGTCGCACATGTTTCTATAATTTTAAAAACATCAGCCATATACAAAAAAAATACAAACGATTGATCACCACAACGATGTGGCATGAACATAAGGTAATGAAATACAAAATGGGTTTTAAAAACATCTCAGATACAAAAACAACAGCATTTTGCTTATGGTATTTACCCGAATTAGTGATATGTTGACAACAAATACTATTGATTATAAAAATGAAAAAAATATCGTATGCCAATCAAAAGAATCGCTTATTAAAATATGACTTAATGATTCATTCAAGCTGACTTAAATTGCTGAATGTTTTACTTACTTAAAAAGAGTATTCAATTTTTTAATTGTACAACAGCTCTGCGACTTATAAACAGTATTTGGCTAAGTGAATATATGCATGTATGTTAATTGTTGTATAGCTACGATATACACAATCCTATTTATGAGCCCTCGTTCAGTGACATAAATTTACATAGTACGAATATTCGCTCTTTGTCTGGAATTTAATTGCTGTGAAAGTTCTCAGCAGTCACAAAAGTACATCTTCCGCTAAGAAAATTCGCAGAGAGTAAAGTCACGATAAAGAGCGAATTTCAATTCGAAATAAAACATTGTTCACGGGAAAGGGGACAAGATTCAATATGTTCTGCAAATATAGGACCAAACATGGACATTATCCGTCGTAATTTTTGGGAATATAATACATGTTCAATAATAATTCGAAAATTGTTACGAACCATTTAATAAAATTACTAATGTAGAGAAATTAATTAATGTCCAATATAAAATCGTAAACAGCATCACATGAATTTCAGGTTCAGTTTTCAGGAGCTATGAAATACTAGACTGTTCGGTAAATCGGAAGTGTGTGAAAACTATGTAATTGATAATGTTTTGTTTTTATCGGTCATCAACATTCGGTTAATGAAGAAAGATAGCAAACAAACTGCCATTGTCTGCATATTGGTAAGTATAACGGATATTGTTAGGAAAATACATCAATGGCAGGTAAATGGAGTGTGATTAAACTAATCACATTTCGCACACATGTTCTTGTATACACGCTTCTTGTCACAAATTGTGGAAGACGATTGTTTTACTTAACACAGTGTAAAGAGTTTGGGTATTTAATTATATTTTGCAGATATAAGCCTCACTAAAGCTGAACAATATGCGACAATGGGCTGACCATTCAAATCTTAACTTCAATTGCAACATTCGAACTTTGAAGAATTATACCTCAAACTATGTCTAGGTTGAAAGTCGCAAATTTATTATTTTTCAGTAAACGGTAATTATAAAGTAAACAGAAAAGGTTTCTTTGAGAGTGTAGTTCTTATTTGCTGTATGTGTCATTTCGCAAGGGCGAAACACGCCATGTTTGATTTACAGTCCATAATAATTGACATTGTATTAACAGCTCACCGTCAGGTAATTTAAATAAACTTACTTGAATATCAAAATTTTAACTATTTAAATGTAATATATTCATATTAATCCGTAATCATATTTTTGGTTTTGAGACAAAGTGATAACAATGGGGTGCATCTGTACCCAACGCTTTATTCATGTTGAATGGATGCAGATAATATAACCTTACATCAAATGTATACATATTATGCATGTATTTGTTGTTATTCACATGGAGCTGGTCATACGGTTTTCATTTCATATCATTTTAACCTATAGAAGCTTATCATTATAAGGCAAACAATATATGTAATTGACTTGTTACAATCATGCTGGTTAATAACAACACACTTGTTTTCATTAACGTTTTTGAAAAGTCTGCAGTTAGTGATTTTTGCTTTAAAAGATAATGTTTTACCGTGAGGTATTTCTGTCAATTGACTGACAAATAAGACAGACAATATATCAGGGAAACACTTCAGCTGTTATTAGTTCATTAGTCTCCCGCAGGCCAGAAAATGTGAAAAATTGTAAAAGGCATAGCTTCTTATGTGGAGTATCAGGAACATCGAGAGACTTTTTTTTACTTACTTGCCCCCTCTATTGGCAAGATAAGTAAGAACATTTGGCATGTTGCAAACCTTTTTCGAAAACTATTGATTTCCCATGTGTGTAAATGGTTATATTGATAATACATTAAACTCACATTGTCACATTTTATTGATAAATATTATCGAATAGTATCCAGTACTATCAAACTATAAATTCAGATTAACACTGTTCGTAGCCATTGTGCTATATAGGTGCTTATATATGAGTATGAAATTAATATTATTTTACCGCGGTTGGCATGAATACAAGATATTTACTTGTAAGAATAACAATTTATTTTAAGTCGGGTAACTGAGTTGTTGTCTGATTGTACTGTAACACGTGTTCATCAATTTATCACCGTAGTGCATTTGAACCATATTGCATTTGTATGTGATCTCAATTGGACAAGACCCTCATGTATATCATGTGGTTTCAACGTGTGTACCTGTGAAATTTATAAGGGATTTTATAATTAAATTCGCGAATTGTTTAACTTTTTTGAAAAATTAGCAATTTATTTCAGTTGCTTGTTTAAAGGAGTTTTTTATGATTCTTGGAAAGGTATTATAGCTATTGTTAGGTTTGACTAAGGAACAAGCATACACAAAACAATCAATAACAAAGAAAACATGTGTCCATTATTCAATGATAAAGCATAGTTCAACATAACCATAAAAGGGAAGATATATATATATTATATATATATATATATCCAAAATGACCAAATGCAAAGGACATAATTGTCATGTATACCAAGTAAACAAATATTACATGGGGTACATATTGATAATAGAAGTTTCAAATTTCGTGTTGCAAGTTTATTTGCAATTGTGTTGTTAGTTTGATTTAATTATATTTCATTTAATACAATGTAACAATTTTCAAATTAATGCATACCGGATTTGCTAATAACTTTACTATTCACCAGTCCAGCGAAAGTATTCACTCTGGTTTGAGGATAGCAAGGCTTGTCATATCAACGTGATCTTGCCAAGGTAGTTGGATATTCGGACATGATGGTATTGGACTTCTTTCTTTTTATTTTTTTTAGTTATTTCCCTTTTGCATTGTCTTAGCATATTGTAAGACTGTACATGGGGTAAGCCCTTATAAAGTTGAGTGGTTTATCTACACTTTGCCATTTTAATTTGAAATCAACTATCAAAACTGAATATAGGCGTTTGCAATGCTGTTAAATATTATTCATTTTCGTCTGAGTATTGAATGGTTTTATTGCTAAATAAGATGTTTTATGCATAAGTGAGTATCACATGATGCAAGTGAGTAAAATGTTATTATATTTGGATTTAAAAAGTTATTTCTATTAATATAGTTTGCTCGTTCTTGTACAAAATGAGACATTTATATAGATAATGCTATTCATCACCAATGTCCTGACGTAATGACATTTTCTCTCGTGTGGATACTTGTAAAGAAGGCAATCAGGTTTATATAAGTCTATGAGGTAATACCTTTATGTATAAGTATGTTTTACTATTGTATTGGTATTTGTGTCAGGTGTTCTGCCTAGATAAGCCTTCTAGTTCTGGATATTAAAATCTTTCAGTTTCATTGTCAGTGATTTGTTAAGCCATTGCCATTATGTTAGTTTTGTTTGTACCAAACTCCATACTTATTGTTTTATGTTTCCCATCTAAGGGAGACTTTAATATTTTTTTAGTGTGTCCCTAATCTGTGAGAATAATTTGTTTTGATATTTGGCGTTCAATTGCTAGTTCTTTATTGATGAAGTTTTACATTATTTTTTTCACAGTTGTTTTTCTCTTCTAAAAGGATTGTATTGCTTCTATTACAGAACAAGCGTTTTTTAGATAATCTCTAGAACTAGGCAAATAGCGTTCATCAAGTTATAGAGTACACGGTTACTACAAAATCATTTCATACGGAATATATATATTATATATATATATATATATATATATATATATATATATATATATATATATATATATATAATATATATATATATTATGTAAGCATTATAGTGTTACAATGTCAGGCGATACGTGTGTTCACTTTAAGTTTGAACCACAACTTCATTTTCGCTATGTGTAGTACTACCGTGCGAATAGTCCAATATAAGTTGCATTGTTTTATACGGTTCCATTTTTCACCACCAATGCCATTGTATTACGGAAACAAAATGTTCATCTTGTACAAATATTAGCTACAAAACAAATATATTATCGTATTAAGTCGAATCCGTTTTTTATTTGTCCATGATAATGTATTCGTTCATTAAAAAATCATTATACATGTGAACTTATATACACAATTGATTACGAAACATAAGCTATTTCCCAAACTTTCTTACATAGCAAACTCCGCTTTTTAATAAACGATAACCGCACTTAGCCAAGAAAAATCAATGTGTTTGTTTTTATCGCAAAGTTGTGCTCAGTGTGTTAAGCAACACCTCAATCGAATCGCTGCTCAGAAGTTCGTTATAGAGACATTAGCAAAGTCGAACCGGAAAGTCGTTATAAAGAATCGGCAAAATGTTTCTCCGTAGTTGCCTCATGGATATAAGTAATGACAATACAACTTTAATTACTGGCCACAGGGCGTAATGTCTAAAATATGTTGCCATATGTAACATTCTTTGTAGAAATGTATTTACTTGTCAGAGATACGAGAAGAAAATATATGTTGGTGTCTAAGATTTTCGTAAAGTATTTAAAAAAGCTGCAAATGAATAGTTCTAGAAGGCATAATTAGACTCAGACTTTTGTAGAATACTGAGATAATTTGGGCCGTATTTATAACAAGAAAGCAGCAATAGTATAGGCTGTCTGCAAATCAGCATGTCTGGTAAATGATTCTGGCAATAAACTCACTACATTACAAAGAATAGGCATTCCTGCGATAATTGTTTACGCTCCGATTAAATGGTTTGCGTTGATTAATTCAAGTGTTCGCAGGTTACTCTTTATGCACACTCTACATCAGATAATGTATGTAAATCTTTAAAGGGACAATTGTACAGATTATTTTGTATATTTAGAAGTATTTTATAAAATGCATTATCTTGATAGATGAACGACTGCAAACCATCTGAAGTAAAAAAATGCAACTTAGTATGACGTAAAGGGATTCTTATTTAATGTAAACCGCTCTATTATTGGTAAAAAGAGTTGTGCAATTATGCTTAGAAATATGCAGTTAAGTTCACGTCAGCGATCAAGGTTTGAAACAGTTGGTATCTTAAACGATTATATTGCATAATTAATATGATAACAATGACTTGTTGTTGAATGTTGATAAGTCTAATTAAAGTCCATATCGACAGCATTTTCCGTTAAATATAGACCCATAATAAGTTACTCGTATCAGACATTTATTTAAAATAGTAACATAATGAATAAAAAAAACATTTTAGCAATACTTTTTGAAATATACAACTTTATACTAACACGAAAATGATAATGTTACGCATAAAGTATTACATGTGAATTATATTAATCATAAGTTTGTTACTTTTCACCTACTATTTTCCCGCTGTCGCGGATTGTTTTACAATTAAAAAAACAACACGAAAAAACAATAGTATTTTGATAATTTGATAAAAAAACTCCATGTTAAGCAATCATAACGTACATACCTTAAACAATCCCCTTATCAGAATATACAAATTTAGCCATCGTTATAACCATACAAATAAAAATGAAACAGTTCTTGAGTTGTGAAACGTGTCTTAACCATAAGCAACATATGACACCAGCACCCTCTTTCACAGTACAATCCTTGGTATATACATTTTCCAACTAATGATTTTGTGATTGACATGGGTACCGATATGCAAGGAAAATGGAGCTTAATGCATGTCAAACTAATAAGATTAACCTGTGCAAACTGATAAGCCTAATCAAGGACGACACTTTCTGATTTTCGTTTAAAGAGAGTATCTGGTACTGGGGTGACAATTAATGCATATGCATTAAGCCCTGTTTTCCTTTAAAGCTAAAATGATCTTTTCTATTAATGATATGAACAACAAAAGATAAAAGTGATAATAACTTCAAAGTAACATCGCTGACAAGGCAATAAACAAAATCACTTTTAAATCAAATAAACAACCAATAAGTTCTACATTTTTACCTTGTGGCATTTTTTAGTAAACATCTCAAAGGGACCTTTTCACAGCTTGTCATTGAATGCTTAATATGTACAAATGTAAACATTGGATCTTCAAAGCTCCTTTAAAAAACAAGAATAAAATTAAAGAAAGCTACCCTGAACTGGGCTCGAACCACTGACCCCTGGAATAAAAGGCAATCGTTTAGACCACTCGACCACCCTTGCCAATACAATAAGAGAAGTATGTTATACTTTATATGTATAAGCAATCATCGTAGTATGAAAAAATATAACGACAACAACAGAACTACCAAATTATTAAATCGTTTAATTTTGTTTATTTACCAAAACGTGAAAAGGTCCCTTTAATGCCTTCAGACTTGCAAATTATATTATTTCCATGCACTGTCAGATCTTACATCATGAGTAACTTACATGTTTAGTGCTTGACTGTTAGCCTGGGGCCAGTAGATTTAAGCCCAAGAAACTTAATTTCAAAAGTTGGTTACAGTTGGGCTAAAAAGCAGGGCAATTAGCTTTTTCCAATTAAACAAAGAATACAAATTGACATCTGTGGATCAATATATGGCCTAGGAAATAATTCAATTCCGGCTCACAACAAGAACTTATGCATTACAAGTCTGTCATGTCGCCAAAATTGTTCCTCAATAATTAAAAAATATATATAAATATTTAGATACACATACCACAATACGTACATGGTTCTATGTTTATTACATTGTATTCTTAAGCAATGCAACCCAAATTCGAAAGATGATTGCCAGTGCAGCAGCCAATTGCGAAAAACGAGACACGTTGTTGTTATTTTGTATAAGTTATCTCTTTAAAGCGGGTATGTACGATTTTTATATGTGCTAAATTGTAAAATATTGATACAAATATGTTATAATAACACACAATTTGCAAGAAAAATGATACATTTAAGACGAATTTCATAAAATACAGCAAATACAAATTAGCGCCCCGAGCCGATTGTGACGAAGATAATTCTTAATTATTTTCCTACAATAACCGATGCATTCGTCTTTTTTGTAAGTGTTCATGTGTCGTATGAATCGATATCGCTGCAGGAATTTCAAATGAACCGTTAAACTAAATTTAGATTCACATCGTACATGCATGATATACATGCTGGCGAATACGGCTGTACAGCCTTTTTCGATTTGAGAATTAAATATCTGGCTTATTTAGCATTTTTCGACACATGTTCTTCTTAACTTTTATTTTAGTTTATATTGAAATATATGTATAATCAGTTTTTTACACATTTTATATTTATTACTAAATATTTGACAAGATCGTATATACCCGCTTTAACATAAATATGAGAATAAGCACTTAATGTTTTGTGTGAAGTTAAAACACGTGTATTGCTTGCATCGTTTAAAATGTTTAAGTTGTGATTTTAATGTACCTGTCTTGTGTTCAAGGAATTAAGTGTTCAGGTTAAGCTTTCAAGGAATAAAAGGTATGAACAATAAGTCAAAAAGAAACTTAACGCTTATTGGTTCATGATATCGTTAAGATAATACAGCATATAAAATGAAAGGTTTATAACTGATTTGTGTTATTCTCAATACGTGTTTAAGACACTGTCCTCATCTAGGATCGGTGATTGTGCAAAATGATATTTCTCGATATTAGTGATAAATACGCAAAATATGCTTTAATAAGCGTGTTGTATAAAATGTATATCATATGTAAGAAAGTTATCAATTATTTACCTTATATTTCTTTTACTCTTTGTGTATCAGTTACATCTTGTCAACGGTTCGTTTTGATTTATTGTACATTTATTTTATCATAAATAATAAAATAATATAATGTTAAATATATAATACTTTGACAAACATTCAGAACAAAAAATAAACTGAATTGATTTAAACTCTTTACTGGCAATTTATTGCTTGTTATTGGTTTAGATTGCTTGATATTTGTTTTTGCTAGTGTCCTTTTGTTACCGATAATCGTAAATGAGTTTGTTTGGAAGTAGGTTGGTGTTTCCGCGTGATTTTAGCGGATTGAGATACAAAACCATGAAAATGGCTGTAATAACATATATAATAAAATATGTATAAACGGTGATGAAAAAGTAATGTTTCATAATATCCTTAAGGTCACAACGTATAGGAATACACATTAAATAAGAATTACTGATAGTCTCACAATTTGTGAAATAGATACAACTGTTTCAAAATCAACCATCAATATTTACACAAATTAGGAAATACTGGTTCAAATCGAGACTACAAGCGATTCCCATATAAAGTCATTAGTGTCATGTTACCACGAATTACCTTGACGAACCACCATGCACTTACAATGTATAATTAGTTAACGGTCTTATATATACATGTATATGTTTGGCCAATGGATACCATGCCTTGTAAAATTGCAACATTAAGGTGTATTGCCAATTTACAAAGGTCGCTAAAGACCATGGCCTACCAGGACACACGTTATTAACGATGGTCACCTAAACCATGGCCAACCACGATAATTCATCAATATTGTATAGCAACATTTAGCCTCGAAACTATGCGTTGCCCTTTAACGATTTATCATGATTATATTACGCCAATGGGTACGTTGATACAGTTTGATAAAGGCGTGATTTTAAGGTAGCACAATTGGATTGGGATTAAAAACAATTTAGATAAAGGTGTACGTAATTAATATACGTTAAAATCTGTATCTAATAATGATATGTATCAATTATAATCATCGTTTAACCACATTGAATAACCTATTAGTTTTAAATTTCTTTCAAATCGTATTTCGACAAGTATACATACCCTTTGTAGTTTAAGTCTTGATTTAAAATTGTTTATTGAATATAAGTAACAATGACAGATTATAATCAGTAGTTAATCAATCTATGTAAAATAAACGTTAACATTCATTTGAAGAAACTAACACATACCATAGATAGACATGTAAATATTAAGAGTCATGAACGTGTTCCGAAGTTAAATAATACAATTATTGTATAAATGTTACTATGAAATTAATAAAAAAAACATTAATAAATATCTGACAAATGTTATTATAAAGTACGATTCGGTGATCCAGTTTTTTTAAACAGGCTAATTGTTATTTGAAACAAATCAACAAATACATTGATTTAATTTTGTCTTGTCTAAAGAGTTGTTTTGTCTCGTAAGATTAAGTGTCCTCTCCTAAGAATACTGTCAATGACTTTATAAACATGGACAAAAATTTATCCAATTAAATATAGAACATTTTGAGAAATCACTGTAGCGAATTTTTCGGACAGACCAACGGTCTGACATACTTGCGGACCTACACGACGGCGGTTGGTAAACATGTAGTACCCTTCGATAAAACTGGAAGTTGTAATTAACACGGAGGAATATAATTGTTCAAATCAGTTCAACACAAAGTTGGTGAAAATGTACTTGTAAAAAAACATGAGTAAGTAATATTTATTTACAATAAGAATATATATGATGCAAATCGACCGGACATTACCTTAGAAGCATTCGTTGTTTGACCAATAGTTGTAGCTGATAATTGCCAGAACATAACAATATTTGAAAGCTGAAAGATTAATCTCTTGAACGAATACAGAGTCGCCATGTCACCGACATTTCTATCTGTACAGATACTTCAATGTCAAGAAACATGTTCATTTTAGAAATTATCACGATGGAAGATTAATATATTATGATTGTTTAAACCATAATTTGTTAAATTTGCAATCGTCTATCCAATTATGATCCCAACAATACGTCATCATGGTAAGATAATTCGATAATAAGCAAGGTTAACTTGTAAAAAATAGAAATAACGATTACTGGGCAAGTCGTTACGTCCTTAACATGACAGATGACGCATAAGGTTGCTCAACAAAATTAGATAGAACTGTAAGGGTAATACAAGGTTTGTGTACGAACTCGTTTTGCAAGAATGCACCGATGATATGTCCTTGAAACGATATCGACATAAACACATACAAGCGCAATAATTATACAATTATGTTCAAAGGAATGTGCTTCGTATGTACTTCACTTAACCTCATTTAGAGCTTCGTACAAATCTAGCTCCTAGTTGATACAAAACATACCAAACAGTGAAATTCTTTTCAAAAAATGGAAGCTTTCCTTTACACTGGAAATGAGTACTATCTCTAGTTTAATTATCAAGTAAATGTCTCTTTTAGTTTTCTAGTCACGCTCCAGACAAACGTTTAACAAGACACATTAGTTAAGATATTTTTATATAGTTTAACTCCTGTGTACTGCACAAATTGATGCCTCTGTGTTCTATATTTTCTCCGGACAGAATAAAGGTATGCTGATTAACATTCGCGGAATAAGACGTGGAGGAATAGACGTGCGCGTCCGAATACAATTGGCATAGGTTTAACTTGTTCAATTAATTTCAATTGATTTTAATGCAAACCCTGCGAAGTGATGACATTTAGAAGAAACATTATTAAAGTATTGCTTAGCATAGGTTTCTGTATTTAAAGGACCCTTACACAGATTAACCATATATCTATTATATATTATATGCTATGTTTCCTAGTAAATAGTATTTAGAAATTATATTTATAGATATACTATTTATTGATACATTTCTGCATTTAAGTACTAAAAACACGTGTATTGCCGTCTTGCACATCGACTTCCATCACCAACGAGGTGTTTTCAAATCTAAATATTAAAGCATAATGTGCATTCATGTGACGTGCTCTTCTAAATATAAACCCGCCCTGTGCAACCGCCTTGTGTTTATAACTTAAACACACGAAAAGGACAATGCCAAAAACATGGATCATCAACCACGGCAGAGTTAAATGAGACATGCTTTCATGTTGTTGATCTGCGTTGTGCGTATCAGCACCCGATTGTATAAACGCTGGTTAAAGTTATCGCTTGGTAGCTTTTAAACCTTGGTTAGTTTGCGATTACTCAATTTAAGTAACCGTTTGGTAGAAGCAAACCAATATGGTAAAGATCCCTTCAATTTAATTACATATTTATTTCACCAACGAAACAATACATAAATAATACATGTCATAAAAACAATTTTTAAACAAATACTACGAAAATATAAATAATAAATCTTGCTGTACATTTAGAACTGAGGTTTAAATATCTTATTTTTTACTTTTTATATTAACAATCAAAAATCGATAATGTTTATTCAGTAAGTATTAAACACAATTATATATTGTAACTATATATATTCAGCATATTGTAATGAATAGCGATATGTATTATGTTTATCCACTTCATTTGCATACGACTCTTCAAAATAAATGAAGTGTACATGAAAGTGAAAACTGTCAAGAAAGAGTTCATGGATGAGCGGATGGTCCGTTTATCCCAGAGATGTTCAACGTCAACCAGGGAAACGGAGAAATGATGTCGGGATTTGCATTATTAAGCGGAATACCTGATGCTTCAAACTGCGAGAGAGTGCTTGCAGGGACACTTATTGTTCTTGTTGTTGGAACTGATGTTACATAGACATGATCATCGTAACATGCTTATTCTTCTAATTTGGGTTTAAGTTCCGGTTTAATTACTGCATTTAAAAATAATCTCTTAACGAAAAAAACACGATTTTAACACTATCAAAGCACAACGCTGAGTATATGATTAACTAAAATTACATCCGAAAATCATTCTGTCTGTAGTCCAATTTTTCAAATTTTAATTGAGAACAATTCAAGTCTTTTTGGCGTTTTAATATAAACGCGACTTACATGTTTTTCACTCATCGACATATTTGAATTGTCCATTTATGACAATTTCCTTCGTTCATGTTCATTGTTTTTAATCCGTACAAAAGCCATGAACATATCACACAATTCGTAAAATAATCTGCGGTAGTGGATTTCCGATTTAATTCGTGATAGAGAAGTCTAAAGTATAGGATGTAAAAAATAACACCACTGTGGAATTCTGAGTGTTTCATTTTGTACACGGGTATTATCTGCTCATTTGCCTGTTGTGTAATGGGGGTTTCCACTACGACCAGATTCCCCATTATTTGTCCCGATGTTCAAAATTTGAGGTCGGGGACATTCATAGCTAAATCGGCAAAGGTCCTAACTCATTCGTAGCTAGTCGTAGGCCGGTCGTAAGTGATTCCTGCAACTCGTGAGCTCCCGACAAATCGTAGCCAGATTTTAAACGTGTTTAAAATTTGGCCAGGACCTCCAAGACTAAATTTAATCACAGTAGACTCGTAACAGCGTCGTTGTGCGTTCTTGGGCGTCGTAACGGAATCGTAGGTAATTCTTGACTCAATCGGGATATCGGTGATCACGTGATCTGTTTACGAATCAGCTACGACTTTGTCAGGATGTTCACGAGTTCACCCCGAGTGAGTTGCGAGCCCGCAAAGATTTTCGCGATTTAGATAAAGACTCTCATGAGTTCACCCCGATTGAGTTGCGAGCCCGCTAAGATTCTCGCGATTTAAATCAATATCAATAGATATTGGCGCCTAATTCATGGGTGCGTTCGTCGAGGTCCTAGCTTAGTCGTGACGGATCTGCATCGTTCGTAGTACAGTAGCAGTAGATTCTTAAACATCGTAGTGAAGTCTCGACCCTATTCGCAAGACTTCAACCGAACCCTACGTTTCGTCGTTACTCAATCGTACCCGTCACATAACTGAATCGTCGTCGATGGTTAGCTTCTATAATGTCAGCCTTTTTGTCTAAGTTACCTTTCGGTTACTTGTACTTACCCACCATGTGAAGCAGGGTATGTTTTAACTGGGTTTTAACCGATCGGTTTAACTTAACAAATTTTATACAAACGCTTACCGATCAGTTACCAACAAGTTACCGACTTTTAACCACTAGTATTGTGGTTAACAACCGGTTAACTGTTTATACAATCGGGTGCAGCTGATCGCAAAAGAAGGTTAAACTATACAATACAAAATGGCGTTATTCGTTTTTTATTACTTAAATATATGAATGTACACTAACACAGAACCGTTAATACTTATTGCCGTATATAGTCTAGTCAAGAGACAAAGAAAAGACGCCGAGCTGACTTTAGAATAAAAGTAAGTAATCGCGTTAACAAGTATTATTGATCATCTGTAGCTTAAGAGTAATGTATTTATTTATACAAAAGCATCGCCAAATTTGTTTTACTTTTCTAATAGTTTACACTTTATAAACAAACAGAAATATAAACATAATTTTTGGAAAAAGTAAGGTAATTTTGTTAGTTATGGATGTGTTTTCGGATCGTAATAGTTTTTAATATGCTGGAAAATTTCTCTTTTTTACAAATGTATTGAATTCACTTAATATTGTACTGTCCTTAATGTTGCAGATAACATATTACATTGTAATGAAACATATTGTTTGGAAAAAGTTATTTAATTTTGTTAGTTATGGATGTGTTTTCGGATCGTTATAGTTTTTAATATGCTGGATAATTTCTCCTTTTTACAAATTTATTGAATTCAATTAATAGTGTTCTGTCCTTAATGTTGCAGATAGCATATTACATAATAATGAATAAATAAATTATTATATATTCTCTTTTTCACCCTATACAACCATAATTCATCAAATGAGAAGTACGCACAGAAGGTTCCTTCTAAGATAATCGCTTGTCACTATCCAGTGAAACATGTTTAACAATTATTGATAGCAGAGCTTTTGAATTAATGTTGTTTAAGAATGTTCGAAACGTTTACGTGGATAAATGGTTGTGCCAAATTTGAATCGTTAGTCATGCATTATTAGTTGAATATCGTAATCTTAATGTATTGCACTATAATATAAATTGATACTTTCTCTGGGAAAAGGAGGTTTAATACATGTACATAGCGGTGTCCCATATTATGTTGTATATTTCGTCTTTACCGGATTTTCGCTAAGAAAGGGCACCTTTTAAGCGAAACATGCCATACAGGCGAACAGTGTTTTCCTTAATATGAAGAGGTATTATATATCACACACAGTAATATCAGTAATATATATAATTGTATGTTTGTACAGTGTTTCACTGGTAACATGTAATGCAATTATTGATTGTTAGCAGAGCTTTGAATTCTTGTTGTTTAAAAATGTTCGAAACATTTTAGTGGATAAATGGTTGTGCCAAATTTGAATCGTCAGTGATGCATCTTTTGTTGAAAAGCGTACTCTTAATGTATTGCACAATAATTTAAATAATAACAACATACGTTTAATAATCCTCTGTTTACAAGAAAAAAAAAACGATTTCACTGTTCTTTAAATCAGTATTTATTTAACAAGTTCGTTTTTAATAATATTACAGGCACATATCTTAACAGCATGTCTCACATTAGGAAGCAGTTCATTGAAAAAACAACAATTTATTTTCGCAATGTATATCCAAACTGTTTTCATTCTACCCATAATCAATATGTTTTGTACTTTTATGTAAAAAATATTAAGTTTGTTTAAACCACCGCAAACAGCAATTAAATAAATTTTATACTTATCTACAGTGGCGTATGATCATATGGATATTTCGTGCGGCAACAAAACTAAAACTGTTTTTTATATAATTTTACTTCATATAATACTGATTTTCATAAACCTGATATGAAATAAATATGTTTTACAGCGTGTTTTTAAACGATTGTATGTGGTAAGATTTATTCAATCCTTTTTATAAATACTTGAGACATGCTTTTGGAAAAGGAGGTTTAATGCATGTACATAGTGTCGTCCCTTATTTTGTTGTATATTTCGACTTAACTGGATTTTCGCTAACAAAGTGGTTCTTTTTAGCGAAACATATCATACAGGCGAACAGTTTTTCCCTAAATATGAAGAGGTATATTACACACAGTAATATGAGTTTGCTTTATTGTGCGTCTGCCGATAAATTCTCTGTATTGCGTGTGTTGAGCTGTTATTTGTATTTTGTGATAGGCTGGTTATGGATCGAATGCTGCCCCGTAACACAGACAGTAAGAAAGACAAACGTCATACAAACAGACTGACCAAACACAGAAGTACACAGCAAAATCCGCGTTTGAATACCGTATTTGTTTTGATGTATGATTACCATGCTATTTGACCTTTGACTTATGAGCCTTACATTGACCATCAATCTATGAAGTCCCATATGCAGTTAGCATTTACTCTTCGTTATTTTTAAATTATCTGGTAAATAGTAAATCTTAATTAAAAACAAGTTTTTAGTATATTTGCGTTTACGCAGATATACTTTAGTAATACCTTATTTCAAAAACACTGCGCAAATCGGTTGGCCTTTTTGATGCCTTACCAGATTTTGGGCAGACGGAATAGACATTTAACATAGCATTTTGTAATTCTTACAATTTTTCACTTAGAAACATTTTTTCTAACATTTTCCTCCAAAAATATTGCATACACCATTTTTAGTGAATTTTTATAAGACCGTTTTACGTGAAAAAACGTTATTAGAAACTGAAACAAATTTCGTTCGTAAAACAATTTAAGAACTACGGGCTGGAAGTAACCCGCCCACGTGATACCAACAATGGCCGCGCCCATGCACTCGTGTCAAAAATTCATACAGCATAAATCGGCTTGTTTGGCTATTTAAAAAAACTGTTGTTTTGGATATATGAGTTATTTATTCACTAAATATCGCTAATGACTACAATGGATGTAATTCGAAGGATATGTTCGATGTGAATGAAGGACTTTCTGGATCTGACAGCTTGACGCGGCAAAACTGGCAAACTGGTATTTTTAGTTATCAATGTATATCACATTTTGCTTTATAAATTTTATTCGAGCATTTTGTGACTTATTGAATGACTATGATACCCGATATCAACATATCATGTGGGATTTGCAGATCGCCAAGCTGTCCTGAAATTAAACATTGATTACAAACCCTTTACTGGTTTGTATTCTTTCTTCTTTCTATTTTTAAAGTTAAATGAACTGTGTCACAGTAAAAGACACATTAAGGCGATTGTGGCCAGTTTGGATCCAGATCAGCCTGCGGTCGCTTGACAGCTGTCTGCTTAAATGCGGTTTTCTGACAATAACAAATAGTTTAATTGGATACCGATTAGACTGCGTTTTTTGTGATCTGGCTCAAATAATAGAATTGTCATTAATCAAACGATTTTATTTCGAACATTAATCAAGTGCTTTTTTCTGGTCCCTCGGGATCAATGACTCCAGCGCTTTCGTGTTAATAATTGAATACCGCTTAAGGTGCTGCTAGGGGGCATGAGAGATGTGGCACCTTCCATTCTCTCTCATGAACCGACTCAATAAAACCGAGTCGGCAATAAATGACTTAAGGTTTGGTTTGGTTGCTCTCGAGGGATAATTTTTTCAGAATCTTCCTAAAAGCCTAGTGTTAGAGTGTAGACTTTGATTGCAGGAGGTTGCACTGCGGGTTTGATCCCCAGAAGCGACATTGAAAACTAGCTCACTTTGTTATCTAATAGGCTTCTAAAACTGATATACTAAGATAATGTGAATTTTCTCTCACATGATCGATGGTCATCATGAGTTATATTATATAAAAACTCACAGCAGTAGTAAACAATCGGACGATAATTAATGAACGCATATTTCATCTGTCTTTGACACTTTGCGTTGATATGGGCTAGATTTAAATATATGACTTGACTTTACCAGCCCTCTTGTGACAGAGCTAAAGTGTAAATGTACTATTGAAGATCACCTAAATCCAGATTTGCTATTATAGATATGTGGAAAGTTTTAAGGGTGTGACAAGTAAGCAAACAATGGGTCATTACCAACAGGCCACAACTGATCTATGACTGTTTTAAAACAAGAAAAATCAGTGCCTGATTTAGATTTCCTTACATAGTTCAATAAAAACTAATTTCAGAAGCCTGGTAACAGTTTAATATAAACGTTACCAATGTTTCAGACCAGGGCTTTGATTTTGAAATCTAGGACATGCATGGTCAGATGATGTGATTAAAGATATTTTTTTTCAAACACATACAAATGTAAACATGTATCTTTAACTAATATAGATGTTATAAATAGTAAAATGCACTAAGTCAGAAGGAATTTGACTTTTCTGCTGGTGCGTTGGCACACCAGGTGGCTTGGTTGCAATGTTTTGATCGACTGCTTGGATGTGTAGTTACATTATAATTGACCAGTCGCCAGATGTCAATCAAACTCACGAAATAATCAATCAGATTTCGTTTATTGCGGCCACATGGTCCGACAAAAAAAGACTGTCGGAGTAATGGATAAAGCATTTTATGAAAACAAAACTTAGTCGGCGGAGCGATCACGTATTTGGCGACTGGTGAATTATATTATACAGTATATCAAACTGTATTATTTCAACTATGTTTGCATCTAGTATACTTATATTTATAATATTTACAAAATGAATGTATAATATGAATGATAAACTTGACTGAAATCATTTAAATGATACTGAAATCAAAACAGTAATTTATACTGATAATTATTTAATGTATGTTGCTTGATACAATCATGTACATCTATATCAAATGAGATCATACTCTAACTTCAATGCTTAATTTTTAGTGAATTAAATAAAATCCAAAATTTAAGTCACTCCCATCTCTCTCCCGCAGCGCGCATACCAAAAGGTCCTGTTGTGTACAGATCCAGATCCAAAAATATTATACATAATTATGTATCATGTTGTTTAGAGGGGATGATTTTCCATATGTTGTATCAATGTATTGTTTTACTTCTTTAATCAATGTATTTGATATATAAACATAGCCCCAGGGTCAGAGCTTTAGGCAATGCATATTGCATCCCCTGATCTTTTTCTCATGAATATTTTAGCTAGTTCCTACATTCAATACAGTCAAATATATTTAAGTAGTATCTGTACACATTGCTAGATAACATTTGTACATTTAATGTTATTAGTATTAAAAAGATATACATTGTAGTACAAATGTTCATGCTAGATGAAGTAAGAGCCTTAGTCAAGAGGTATTTAAACATTTTTTATGGTAAAATTTTCTGAAATGTGTACCCATTTTCTCTTGAGCACTGGCCAAATATAAAATGTTTATCATTTTACCACTTTCATATGGAGCCCTGACCAGATCTCAAATGTATATCCCTTTTCTCAGGATCCCTGGTCATCTCCTTTTTATAACCTAACAAACACCTATCAAAATGGCAAATTATATGCAGAATAATTCATTGTATACAATGGTTGAATCAAATACTTCACAAAACAATGACATTCTTTTCAATTGGATATTTCATTTTCACAGTCATGGAAAAAGAGCCTGCACAACACAGATCAAAAATACTTTTTATTTGTGGATCACCCCCTATCTTGATACTCTATGTGCATAAATATCTTAAATCTTGATTAATTCAGGACAAAAAAATGTATGTTAAGTCCTTAATTGACCCGGCTATAGTTATCAGATTAATATAAGCTCAATCAGTATATTTATATCATTATTTGTGCTTTGTGTATTGTTATCATAAACACAATCATGCAGTTACATGATAGCAATTAAAAATAACAAAGCCGCTCATACTATAAAGTCGTTGTCAGAGCCTATGGTAAAAATGTGAAAACATTGTCAGAGTGCACTCGCCCTCTCGTGCCAGCAAAAACAACACGTTGACAGGTTGTCATTTTTGACATTTCTACTTTCACTTTCATTTTGTGATATGCATTATCATCAAACTATTAACACTTATGTGGCTGAGAAAAATATCGCTATTTTTTATTATGCCCCCCTTCGAAGAAGAGGGGGGTATATTGTTTTGCACATGTCGGTCCGTCGGTAGGTCGGTCCGTCCGTCTACCAGATGGTTTCTGGATGATAACTCAAGAACGCTTACGCCTAGGATCATGAAACTTCATAGGTACATTAATCATAACTGGAAGATGACCCCTTCTAATTTTGAGGTCACTAGGTCAAAGGTCAAGGGCACAAAGACTCGTTCTTGGATGCAGTTTTTGCTTCCAAAGGACCACATTTGCAGATTATATTATGTGCTGGTGTCGTGGGGTCTATTTACCAGGGCTAGCGCTGTCCCAAAATTTCTTTTAGCCAACCAGTTTTTTGTTTTTCTGTGCGCGAAAACTGGTTTGGAAATAATTATATATACATGTACTATCAACTTGCTATGCCCTCCTTCGAAGAAGAGGGGGTATATTGTTTTGCACATGTCGGTCAGTCGGTCTGTCGGTCGGTCCGTCCAACAGATGGTTTCCGGATGATAACTCAAGAACGCCTAGGCCTAGGATACTGATACTTCATAGGTAAATTGATCATGAATGGCAGGTGACTCCTATTGATTTTCAGGTCACTAGCTCAAAGGACAAGGTCACAGTGACTCGAAACAGTAAAACGGTTTCCGGATGATAACTCAAGAATGCTTACGCCTAGGTTCATTAAAACTTCAAAGGTACATTGATCTTGACTGGCAGATGACCCCTATTGATTTTCAGATCACTGGGTCAAAGGTTAAGGTCACAGTGACTCGAAATAGTAAATCAACAATAATAAAGCCTACGATAATGAAACTTCATAGGTACATTGATCATGACCGGACTCGAAACAGTAAAATGGTTTCCGGATGATAGCTCACGAATGCTTACGCCTAGGATGATGAATATTCATAGGTACATTGATCATGACTGGCAGATGACCCCTATTGATTTTCAGGTCACTAGGTCAAAGATCAAGGTCACAGGGACTCGAAATAGTGAAAAGGTTTCCGGATGATAACTCTAGAATGCTTACGCCTAGGATCATGAAACTTCATTGGTACATTGATCATGACTGGCAGATGACCCTTATCGATTTTCAGGTCACTAGGTTAAAGGTCAAGGTCACAGTGACAAAAAACGTATTCACACAATGGCTGCCAATACAACTGACAGCCCATAAGGGGGGGGGCATGCATGTTTTACAAACAGCTTTTGTTTAATATATTTTCTGTACATTTCTTCAATAAACTTACATCAATACACATTTTCTTCGTTAATTCAAACCTGAAAAGCTATCGATTTGTTTACACATTTCGCTTACAACAAATATCTCAAAGGAGCATGTACTAGTTATATGAGTTACTTCATCTTTTCAATGAACAAAAACGGACATATCTGTAGGAAACTATTCTTCTCCAATTTAAAACAGGAGCATTAATAAACGTCCGGCAAATCAGAAAAAAACAAAACATTTAAATTCGGGCATTAACTCGCTCGCAAAATACCAAGCTCGCTTGATAGATGTTTCCGCGGTTGTTTCCGATTGATATAGGATGTTTTTGCAATATTTCATCACTTCTTGTTTAATTGATTTGTACTTAATCTAAAAACAATCTTTTCTTCTTGATAGCCTTTTAGATTTTCATTCAGTCAACTGTTCCCTTAACATTTACTTCAGCAGCAACTTTTCTGTATCTTGCAAATATATTTTCAACGCCATCGGCGCTCTCGTTTTCTTTAAGCGTGGTCTTAACACAATAAACGTTAGTTCTGTTGTGAAGTTTTCCGCTGGTTTTCACATGAATTGTATGTACATTCCTTAATTACGCACGTGATGGATTATCATGCATACAATACCAGTATTTTTTAACAAAAATTCACTATAGATTCGCAAGAAATAAACTTACATTTAATGTGAACACGCCGCTGACTCAGCAAAAGTTCGACGATCTAGTAAGATTGATATATCGCATGCTGTGTGCATGTTCTGGGAACACAAACATGTTTTTAATTGAAAATACTGTTATGTGCGAATTTACTCACAGGAGAGAGCGTGGATCTAATTTGGTTGGATATTCAACCATACGTTTAAATATAAAGCCAAGCATATGGGTATCATGCCGATATTAATTAAAATATTATTTCTTAAAAGGGCCGTCCAAAAGATTTCACGTTTTTGGTAAATTGACAAAATTAAAAAAAAATGTTTCAGATTTGCAAATTTTCGTTTTAGTTATGATATTTTTTAGGAAATAGTAATACTGGCCATTTACCATGCTTTAAATATCTATTATATGCATCTTT
This sequence comes from Dreissena polymorpha, assembly GCF_020536995.1. Taxonomy (NCBI): domain Eukaryota; kingdom Metazoa; phylum Mollusca; class Bivalvia; order Myida; family Dreissenidae; genus Dreissena; species Dreissena polymorpha. Next base: position 7,074,220 of record NC_068360.1, read on the forward strand.
TCATGATTTGAAAACCTGAAAATTATAAAGCGTCCTCCGACGCGAAACGATTGAATATTTTCGAAAGTTCTGTTGTTGTCGTTTTATTTTGAGATACTACGAGGATTGCTTTTATAGGTAAAAAATACATCCGCTTTAAGCATGAGCATGGATGGTCACGTGCTCTAGGCGGGATACTGTTTACTCCAAAACTCCAGGGGTCAGTGGTTCGAACACTGTTGATGGTTACTTTTTTTACTTTTTTAAAATTGTATTAATGTTTGTTTACTGGAGATTTTCAGTTCAAATGTTTAATATAATCAATATAAAGCATGTAATGACACGCTTCACTACATGCCAAATCTGTTTGACGGCCCCTTTAAAGCCTCTTTAACGCTCAAAATCAACGACGACTTCAAAAAGTATTTCGTAAAATAAAGTACACACTTAAACAAACAGTGTTCCTTAAAGCAATAGCCACAATTGCAACATTATAAGAGGTATGATCACATTGATTTTTGTAGATACATAATGCTCGTTTTTATTTATTTGTGACACAATTTATTCCATTTTAATTTCCCGCGAATATACTTATTCATACGACACACGAACACTAAAATGGTACAATGTTAGTGTTCATGTGTCGTATGAATAGATATCGTTGCGGGCAATTTAAATGGTGCTAATTATGAAAAACAATAATACAACGATCATTTGGTATCTACAAACATATCTTTTACCAGACCACATCTGACGTTGAAATTTCGGCAATGGTCATAAGGAACACTGATTTATAATGGTTTAAATTTATTTTACGAAATACTTTACGAAGTTTTCGTTAATTTTGAGCGTTATAGAGGCTTTAAAAGAAATTAACAATTCCTTTAAGCTTAAATGTGCCGTTCTAATGCGTTGATCCTAGTTTAAGTCTTTTTCGTGATATATTTGTCAATATAAAAGGTTTAACAAAACGCAATCTATCTCACGATAGAGTTTCATGAACACGATTACCTTATTGCAAGCAAATCAATGTTATGCTGACACTGACATAGAAACAAATAACAGGAAAAGCCTACTCTCGGGACATTCATAATATTAATGAGCCGCGTTCTGAGAAAACTGTTCTAAATGCATGTGCGCAAAGTGTCGTCCCAGATAAGCCTGCAGTCCGCACAGTCCAAAGTAAGAACGACACTTTCCGCCTAAATTTGATTTTCGGTATGGAGGTACTTCCTTGAAACTTAAAATATCATAAAAGCGGAAAGTGTCGTCCCTGATTAGCCTCTGCGAACTGCACAGGCAAATCTGGGACGACACTTTACGCACATGCATTAAGCACAGTGTTCTCAGAACGCGGCTCAAATCTATCGCGTAGTCCGGTATAATTTTCGTTAAAGTACATGTTATGTTAATTTGTATGCTAATATACGTTATAGTCTTACACCAATGCTAAAACTACAAGAGGGTCATGCTGGTCACAAATCTCTCACCTGATATTTTACTGTGATCTAGGCTGGTAGATATTGCAAAATAATAACTGTGTACAATAAAGAGAAAAAAAGACCCCAGGATTGACCAATATTGTCAAACTTTTAATAAATCGATATATTACTACAAGTTTGATGCATACAAGCTACATAACAGTTATGTAGGTATTTCGGTTTAAGAAGATATTATGGTTTAACTTAAGATCTAACAACTAGGCTGTAGACAGTTGTGATCATTTTAATAGTTTGGGATGGAGTATTAAAGTTGTTTACAATAAACATTTAAACGAGTCAATCCAAAGCAATGGTAGAAGTTGACCCAAAGGGTTAAGCGTTGAAGCAATAGTTGCGTCATCAGTAGACTTATGCTTCGTTATATGGACGAACAATGACGTGCGATGATAGGGTATAAACGTCTCTTACTAATTGATTGTTTATTATTATTTACGGATGGGTACTTTTTCTGCGCCTACTTACACCTGAAACTGATTCCCCTTTTCGTTTTAAAAGATCTTCGACACTTACTACACTAGCCACTAAATAATTATGTCTGCATTTGGCGTGTGGTCAATTCTAGGTTTGGTGTGAGGTACGGCTAAGCCTAAAACCGTAATAAAGCCCATTTGCTCTTTATTGACACTTTCAAAGTCGATGATTCTAGTTTTAATCCTTTGTGATTATTGTTGATCTTCTTAAAATACTGACCAAGAACAAGAACGTCTCTCGTGATAGATTGTATGAAATTTGATTGTGTTTGTATTTGTAGAAGATCACTGTAGAGGGTGACTGTACGATTTTGCATAACACGTACCACAAATCTTGTCTTTACAGTTCAATGGTATACAGTTTTAAACATAAACTTTTAATACTATTTTGACCCAACCCGCATTTACTTAACCAACATTGCAGGGGACCACAATTAAATACTATATGCAAATCGTGAAAAACTGCAAATTGATCTAAGAGAAAATATACAGCGTATTGTTCAAAAATGAAACGGCATATAACACACCATAGTGAAAAACAGTTATCATAACAACTTCAAATAATTATGTCAGATCTTGTAACAAAGGAACAATGAGAAAACAGTGAGTTTACGAAATATGTGCAAAGGGCTATAATTATCCACTGCTAAATTATGTTATCTGATAATTTGTTTTCCTTCCTTTCTTCCATACGATACCCATATACCAGACTACAAGATCACTATTGGAAGTTATCCATCTACCTGTGTTCTAATTTTCGAGTCGTTTCATGATAAATCGATACTTATTTCTTTCCCTTGCATTCAATATCCATCGGTTGACCACGTTTTGACAACACTGGTTGACTATTCGTGATTGTTCACAAAAGTATTACGGTGTTCACGAGAAGCTTTGTCTTATGCCTGCCAAAAAACTATTCTTGTTTTAAGTGAAAAACTTCCGGAAAATAAAGAAGAACTGCAAATCGTATATCATAAGATGTGCATGATACACACATTTGCTGACTCTGAAGTGTGCAAATTCTAGATAATCTAAACGTTACACTACACGTATCGCTTATATGGACATGGTTACATCATGATCGCAATGGTCATATGATATCGTTTCCGTCATTGACAAGACATTGAAAACTATAAACTATGAACCGCTTTCTAGCAATATTGATTGCCATAATCTACTAGACAAAATATAAAGAAGACTTTTGAAGGTAGCGATTCGATCCTTTTATGAAATCTACACTTTTCCCTGCGATTATGAATGTACCGTTTTGTGCAAAGAATGTTTTTATCCTGCTGAGGCGGCTAAAGTGTCACGTTATGTTGATTTGACCACTAATGCGAGGATTCAAATCCACTCAGCGGATAGTACAGACACCTAAGACATGAAATGATTTTAAAAGAGGATGATGACATTGCACAAAAATAGTCTCACTGCTTTACGTCAGAAAACCTCAGCATCAGTATTACACCAGTGTCACTTTAGTGCTCAACCAGCCAAAATACTGAAACAACATTTAATTACACTTTTGTATTGATCGAACATTTTACGACTTTTCCTTCATAGGATATCACCGGGGATCGCAAATGGCATTGTAAAATGATACCATCTGTTTGACAGTCTTTGTTTTGTTTTGAGTTTTTCACTGTTTGATATAGAAATATACATGTGATATGCTGAATTGTCGCATACGAGTTTTGTGTGGCCCATCCCTAGCTTTAGGGTTGTCAGATAATTTTAGTGGAATTAACTTAACGACTTTTGTGCGTGTACAATGTGATTTTCATCCTTAACAGAATCAGGGAAGAATGTCACAAAACTTTTACAAATACGTGTAGGCCTGCAATTTTACTGACTTAATATTACAGATTTTTTCATTCAAAGAGTCTCCAGTTAAGCGCAATTATTTATGATAGTGTGCTAGTATTTCAATCATGATTTCGTATGATAAATCCTCACATATATACACAAACATTCATTAATGTTTAACATTTAAAGGGTGCACGTGTGTGGCGTCAATCGTCAAGAAGTGAACTACATAAAAACGCATTTCGACGCGATGTTTTTCAATAACCTTCCATCATCAGGTATTATTACAATCTCGCACAACATTAACAACAAACACAAATCCACCAACAGAACAGCTATGGAAAAAATTACAATGCAAAGTAAATTTACTACACTTACTTGGTTAATTTTCTTGAGTGTTAAGTCACACCATAAACGTTTTACTATTTTGGAATTAATCGCGCCACTGGTGCGAAAAGGTACAATGTGACATTAAACAATAAGGCACATGGTACCTTTATGCACCAATCGGGCGGAATGATGTACCAGAACCATCCCATAGATGTAAAGAAACGACGAACACTGGATGTGAATTTTAAATCGGTATATGTACAAATGGTGTGTTTTGATACTATCAGGGATTAAAAACATGAAGCATGCAAGTGATTCGAATGCCCCAGCAGTCTGCTGGCTGTTGCAAACAAATTATACTATGCTGTTACGCAAGTGCATATGGTCACATGCTGATACTAGTGTACACAGTTGTATCGCTATAACAGTTATTTCCATAGTTGTATATAATCACAAGCTATATGTAAAATGATGTCATGAACTCACTGATCCATAAAAAATTGGATTCACAATTCCTAAGCTGTAATGGAAAGGAAAACTATATTCCATAACTGTGATCACGGCGATCAGTCGACCAACTCACAACTACCGCAACCCTCGATTAAATGAATAGATATAAGAAGAATTAATGCTTGTTATTAATATTGAGAGAAACCACTTTTTTATTCAACGCGTTTTTGCGTGAAGAATTATACATTAATTTGCTTTAACATAAACAAGCCTCATGCATTATACACAATGCGATAGTCTTTACTGATCGATGTTATACATGTAATAAATTTATACAATTTACCATTATTATCGAAACATGTTAGCTATAAAAATACACACACATTTATTTTAAATCATAACTTAAACTAACTTTTTGTTCCTATAAAACCTGTGTTAACATTGTCTAAAAAGGCTATATAAATGAGAGATGTGCAATTGTACTAAGTTACTGATATACATTCTAGGAAAGCATCATATAAACCATGATTTTACATATATTTCATTAAATTTTGTCTTCACTAGATCGGCAAAATGTAATTGTATTATTGATAATTGTGTTCTAGTCCAGCAAAATTGTTTATCAAACACCAACATGAGTGCAAGTAAAATTAATATCTGCAATTCGTATTAACAAAGTATTCAAAAATTAAAAACTTCTTTCAAATCTGTATTGTTCAGATACAATCTTAAAATCTCATAACAAAAAGTACTCAACTGAAATATATGTTTGTAAAAAAACACGTGCATGTTTGTTAGATACCATTTCGTGTTAACGAGGTCACGGATAAGGACATTCAGTGATATGGTGAATAGACCTTCTGGTCATAATCGATTTTGTTTGTGAGCGATCAGTATCCACGGGCCTTTTCAGCACTTATTTTGCAACATGAACATAATGTTAATAATATACAGAGTTTGTCATTTAGTACGTATGGTGATTTGAGAAACACAATATGTGAGCAAAAGATAAAAGCATCCTTTTCATTATGATATTTTGGGAGCGAAAAAATCATTTTTATTCGAGAAATACAAATCTATTTATTATTGTTTTACCAATCTGACCTTTTTAAGTTATTAGTATAAGGGTTATAGTTAAGTATTTAGTAATGTAATGTGTCACACAAAATTCGATAAGTATATGACATAAGATGATACAAGCCAAAATGTGTAGTTGTGCACTGAGTAGTTTGGTTTTGTATTTATCATTTTCGGATTGGATGTATTAGAGTATATCGCCTTCCGTACAAAAATATGCTCCACTCCTAAAACAGTTCCAACCATGTTCATAAGAGAAATCGTTTTCTTTAGAAACAGTGTACCTTTTAAAAAGTGTTAGACTGGTCTAGACGAAGTATCATAATCTACTGCACCTGTTACTGATTAAAAGACAAACCTTTTTCAAATGGTGAAAAGAAAATTCATTATCTTATGATACATCTTTAAGTTTTAAAGATATTCTCGGGACAAATTACTTACAAAAAAATTAGATATACGCGTTATGTCTTAGAACACCTACATTGACATGCGTGATACACGCTTCTTATCTTGATCCTAGGGTGAAACAATATCATATTCATAACATTACGACTTAAATCTGAAGTTTAAAGACTAAACTCTTTCGTACTACAGTCATGTGTGGGAGGAAATGCATTGACTACTGTTTATTTATATAAATGCGTTGATATTAACGTGCATGATGATTTCAAACTGCAGGTTTAATATCAACAAAATCAACCATTATTTCATCTCACGTTTTTACTGTCAATGCTTATTGCTTCTGTAATAACAAGCAGATATCACATGCTCAATCGCATTTATGTCACGCAAATAATACATGAACACGATTTCTTATTATTTAAAGCTGAACGGTGTTTTTATTGATGCAAACAACTTTCATAAATCAGATTAATAAACATACTTGGTTACTAATGTTTTGATGCATACATTATCATTTTAAGTATGCCAAGGTAAAGTCAAGGTAAACTGTAATGTTATCTGTGGTTAATGTATTACAATTGTTTGTATATGTATGCACTAGTACCAATGATCTTCATTGCTGATTTAAGAGGGCACACATATTGTTTGTGTATGTGATAAAGCACCTGCAAACAACGTCATTTCACCAATTGTGTACAATTATGTGACATTCATCAAATACAAATACAATAAACATCTACCTGGGCATAGAATCATGGTATTTTTCCAACAATTGCTGTCATAAATGTCTCATTGAAAACAATACATGCAGATGGTTACAGTAGTAAACGGTGAACATCAATCATAGTTATTTAAAAGAATTCCACGTGGACTGGCACTCTTTGCCAAGTCCAATGTCAGAGACACCGTGGGTATCAAAAAGGTCCATGAGCGGAGTAATGTTTATATAAATGCAAAGATAATTTAAACGTTGAGAAATTTGAGGAAACAAATAATTTTCCTCATAATTCTAGTTAGTTAAATTTAAACTGAATTAGAAGTTGTGAATACCACAGTAGAAAGACGATAGAGTAAATCAGACATTGTATATAATAAATCACGTACTTTGAAACGAGAAATGTGATATAAATGTAAGTTTATATTAGTTAAATGATTTATCACGTATTATGAATACAAAGCAAATATATTATAGATACTTGCTTTCTTATCAAAATAACACCTGTTTTATCAATGCATCATATAAAAGGAAATATAGCGCTGGTTTCACATCAACCGAGTAGTTCTTTGGACATTTAAGGAATATATTTATGGTAAAACGATCTCATTGAAATGATATACATACTATTACACATTTAAAAATAAGTTTTTCTCCATTTGAGGAATATAAAGGGAACCATATCTAGCACTTCGATATAAACTGGTTTAAAGACGGTATACTTTCACCCACAGTGTTGTTACTAACACGCTTTTGTGAATTATTGTTTAAAGAACTGTTTCGACCAGTTAAGTCAGATTCTTTTTCACATAACTATTGGAACCTTTTGCGATAACAATTGTTTTTCAATTTTCAGTTTGTATGCATGTGTGTTTTAATTATATAAATGTATCATTTGTCAAAATACAAAAGCAATACTGTTGGTCTATTTTCAATAACAACAAGTTATACTGTCCATGTGTGTGTTATGCACTCTTTGTTCCTTGTAAGTTTGATGTCACTTTTTTCATTTTGTTCGATGACATATAACTAAAATCAGCTATTACAATACTTAAAGTTTTGTTATTATGTTTGCATTGTTTAGTACATGTTTAATAATCAATTACACTTGACGACAAGAACGTGCTATACTAAATAAGTGTTCCTCTTCAGTTTCTTCTTCTGCTCTCCATTACAAATCCATAAAAAATAAAGTCACTGCTTTCCTCTTCCGCTGTCCTGTACAAATCACTGCTTTTATTAACTGTATGTTCACCATTCATATTCAAATTTACAAGTAATTTACAACAAATGACTACAATGCGTGGAAAATATCTTACATATAGGAGTGACATTTATATTGCCATTTATAGACAACCTTCTTAAAGTTAGGTATAAGGATAACTTATACTGTCTTGATATATGAGTTAGTCTTCAAAGCTATTCAGTAAACCATATCCTTTGGATGTGATATATTCGTGGTTAGATTTGTATTGTGATTATTTTCAAACCGTTTAACATGCGTTTGGAGGAAATAAATGCTGACGTAAATTGATATTAACAAGCGCAATACAATACAATCATTAAATAAGCAAGCTTCATGTTAATTGTTGGCAACCTATATGCTACATTACATTACAATCAAATAAGTTAACAGTGCACTTTAAGGTGACACGTTAAACGTCCGGTTTTATTCCTTCATGGTAAAACATTTAATCTGGTGGAAGTGTTGAGTGACCCTGAAACTCTAATTCTTAAGTCAAGGTTAGTATAAAAAGTCAAACGTTAAATATGATGGATCAATCTATAACTTTTTTCAAAGCATATGTTAAGCTTGATAGTGAGTTAGACGGTTGCAAGAAAAAGCCATAACCATATTTCCAAGGTCACCGTTATCATAGATGGTCAAGTGCAATGAGTATATAATCAATGTTTACCCCATAATAATATAGTTAAGCATAATAAGCTTGTACGTTTTAAGCAATAAGGCAGCTATATACAGTTTCACGGTCACATGTAACTGGGAAGTATTATATATTATTAATATTATTTTCGTAGTTCGAAATAAAACATATCTCACATATTTATACGTTTTAAGATCATCATCCATATTTCATAATACGCGTTAAAGCAATCCAATGATTTATTTTGATTCACATATGGCAATACAATATAACAGTGTTTTATAAGTACCTGAGCTTTGAATACAGAATTTACCTCTAGCATCAATCAAAATAAAGGATATGTTGAGAAAATAAAAATATGATGATAATCAGGATATTATTGTGTCTCCTATCAAAATAAGTTGATGGTAGGGTAGTCCAGATATAGCACACTATATGGCAGTGGAAAATTAAAAAATATGAAAAAAGTGTTAACCTTGCATATATTAAATAAAGCTCTTCGACAAATTCCGATTGGTTAGCTATTTCAATTGTGTGAACATTTATGAACATAACTAATTGTCATTAATATATATAATGCTTACAATCATGTTTATGAGCCCACGTTTACAGACAGGAGTGGCATACCGATTGGGATTTGTCCGTTTGCCCTACCGTCTGTTTTTTTTTATTTTCGTATTTTCTTTATCAAAATTAATCTTTAAAAAAATATTATAGTATAGCCTATGTTTTTTGCAAAGACAGAAAATACTTTTGGACAAACTTGCTTAAACTTAATATACTATAGAACTAAAAAAAAAAACTCATTATTTTGTTTTCCATTACTTTGCATTATCATGCATAACAGGCAATATTTTTTAGCATAGGGACTCTGATATATAAAATAGATTCAGTCACGTACATCGGCGTTTCGTAAGCATTAGTAATGAATGTCGATTAAATTGAGTAAACGACCACATAAGCTGTTAGGATTTTTAAACTCAAAGTGGAAAAGTCATATTCACTGGAACAGATGTAAAACAAAATTATTTAGTTAAGCGTTCATAATAAATAATTTAACTTGTACAGTAAACATGTTAGTAAATATCTAAAAAACAGTTTTTATTAACAGTTTATCTGTCGGTTTAATGTAGAGTTAAAAAAACCAGGATATTGGCTTCAAATCCGGTTACACGCTATGTTGAAAGCTTTAAACAATTCAAATACAAAAACGAACAGAATGATTTTAGTAAATACGTATTTTTTACAAGTTTGCATTTTATTTAGAATAACCAAACTACCAAAATAATCAAAAGCACGTTTCTTGAAATGGTTACGGTGACTTCCTATCAGCAATACGATAATGTTCTGTTTATAATTTCTATATTTGGGAGTGTATTTCTGGAGAAGACTTGTTTAATTTTCTATTCCGATAGTAATATAAATTGTGTTACATAAGTCGTCGTAATATGATCCTGCTTTGTGGGCTGGACTTGAAACAGTTGACATTGACACGGAATTTATTGCCGTTCTGTTGTCGCTCCTCTGTTTAAGACACATGCAATGTTGGCGTTTTATTTCTCTGATAATACCACCAATATTTGTTGCAATTTTCTATATTTGCTTTACTTTATCCCGTTTTTTTTTCTTTTTGGATTGGATGACATTAAACGTGATGGTTTGAATGTAATAAAACGTTGAATCATAAGGGCAATATGCTTATGAATAGCCGATGAAGAGACATTTAGATTGCAAAATAGTAAATAATTGCATAACACACATATTATATGACATGAAGAAAACCATCTTCCTTATTTTTTAAATATAATAAAATATAAAAGCTAAATTTGTTTATTTAAATCTTAGTGTTACCAGAAAGAATCCAGGCTGTGCATAGCAATCGTTATCCACCAGGAAGTAAACGAGTGAATATATTTATTGATGTTCAAATATCAATGTTGATGGCTTAAGCACACGGGAAGCTTTTAAGAACGAATCAGTACATATAGAAACATGAAAAGCTCAAAGGCAATTTATACAATACAATTGACACAGTTTGAGTAGTTCCTTTTGTTGATGCAACATATTACCAAAGGCCATTTGAAACCAGTAAGAATGCTAAGTTGAGTTTCTATATATGTCTCAATGTTGTTCCAAAAAAATATGAACATTATGACAATTCCAAAACAATTGCATATTTGTTTCAACAGAAATTGAACATAAATCACACAGACTCGATTCTACAATGCCATATGTAAACAGATGTTCGTTGTTGGGAGCAATGTTCATCAGATATTTATATTGAAACCTTCTTAAGGAGGAATCGATTGTGATTTGAATATTATAAGTAATTATTGCTTCCCATTGTAACTGTATATTAAAAAGCATTTCCCATTTTTGTTCTTGTTTGTTGTTCTTTATATGTGTATTCTCTATTAAAGGGGCCTTTTCACAGATTTTGGCATTTTTTTAACTTATTCATTAAATGCTTTATATTGATAAATGTAAACATTGGATCGTAAAAGCTCCAGTAAAAATCAAGAAAAAACATAAAAAAAGGAAAAGAACATTGCCCGGAGCAGGTTTCGAACCTGTGACCCCTAGAGTCCTGCCAGAGTCCTGAAGTAAAAACGCGTTAGCCAACTGAGCTATTCCGCCGAATACACATGCTTGACGTATTTTATACCTTATATAAGCAATCTTCGTAGTTTCACAAAATTTAACGACAAAAACAGAACTCTCCAAATTATTCAATCGTTTTGCGTTGCAACGCTTTATAATTTTTAGGTTTTAAAATCGTCAAAAGATGCATATAATGGCTATATTAGAGCATGGTTAATGTTCAGTATTACTGTTTCCTCACAAATATCATAACTGAAACGAAAACTTACGAATCTGAAACAATTTTTTTTAATTTTGTCAATTTACCAAAGCGTGAAAAGATCCCTTTAACAGTTCGTTTGTAAATGTGCATATTTGTGTTGTCTGGGTAATTGTTTTAATTAGGTAACTGGGTGGAACGTATACGATTTCTTCATTGTTCATTTTTTTCTTTCCAGCATTTTGGTATACAACCAACTAACGTGTGGTATTTTAAGAAATCAGAACGGGGCAAATCATATAGTTCTTGAAGTTCTGTGAAGGTATGAACATATTTGTTCATGTAATTAAAGATATGTTAAGTTTGTGTAATACCTCGATCAAACCATGTTTTGTAACAAAATGTTTTATTAAATAGTAATATATTTGAATTGTTCCAGAGTATATCTTTCCCTATGATTGTCTGATTTTCTTTATAGTTCGCGCGGTACCATCCTTTTAGACATTCAGTTAGAAATTTAGATTTGAATTTAAAAGAGTCTACGTTTTATGATTTTAGGTTGCATTTAAAGATAAACAGATTGGGCCTTAAAAACATGTTTGTTTCAGGTTACGGGCTCAAAAAAATGAGTGTCGATAGGTAGTGAAATGTTTTTTTTCTGTAGGATCTGATATTAACTGGTGACAAAGAAATAAATATGATTCTAGACTGAAATGATTACTTTGAAATGGTTTAATAAATTTGGATATAAGAAAATTTAACCTGTATAAACCAGCCATTGCTAGCTTCAAGACTTCCAAGTTCATTAATTATAAATGCTTCTGAGGAGCAAATGCTAAATTAAAAAAAATTTTTAGAAAATTATGTTATGACTTGGTGCCTGCCACAAACAGTGTATCTGATTATCTGATATTTAAAGGCCTTTATAACAATATCAAATGTTATACAATCTAAATTTTTCTCGGCTATTGATGCAATATGAAGTAAACATGTTATATTAAATATCTTAAATGTAAAAATTTCACAGATCAAACTCATGTTTCAGCTGATTCAAGTACATCAACAAGTAGAAACAGATCGGGTCGATTGCAGTACTGTTATGCCGGGCACCAGTGAAATGTAACCCATGACAAAAGTCATGGGTTACACTGCACTGTTGTTGCAAACCAGCACTAAAATTCGATGCGTTATCAAACTAATAATTTACAGTTCTATTTCGAGAATATTTCGTTGAAATATATTATATAATCCATACTGAAACAAGTACGTGATGAGCCTTTAATCATTCACTTTCCATCGGATCGGCAGGCGAAACTGTTCGCATTGCCCAAAATCGAAATTAAACCAGCATCATTTACGGAAAAGCTTGCCTCGAATTCCGAGGCGTCTTCATGGACTGTGCTGAATATTTCTGCCAACGTTTTATCATGGCCGATAATGACAATTTCCCTTTTCCAGCTTGGTGACAGCATTTGTCTATTTCTACCGCCACCAAGCTTGTGCAGACGGCGATTTTCAATAATAATGGCGTAGTATAAACTGCGGACCATTTGCGGGCTGTTTGCGGTCTTAATCGCGGCCGAATAGTGTAAAATGCGATTTTTTAAAAATTATTTTTTGTTTTTATAAAAAAAAATTGCAGTCGGGTGTAAACTGACACGGTCGGTCGGGTAACCTGAAACAAACATGTTTTGTTTAAGGCCAATGCCATTATTTTTAAGCATGTCACTTAAAATTCTTGCCCATTTTGTAGTTGGTTGATATAACATTCCTTTCACCCAGCTTGATTTTAGCGCGCCTATAAGGCACTGTATATTTTGTGTGAATAAAAACGGACAGGGAAGACATAATGTAAACTTAGAAGATGAATATTGCATTCCAGAAATTTTCTCAAAGGCATTTCCATTATGTAATAATCAGTTTTTTAGAAGTTCTAAGTATGTAATTTCTTCAATAACAGGTTATTAAAATAACATCGTTTATAGAAAAAAGCAATATCTACCACATTTGTAATATTCTGTCTCGTCAGACATTATCTCTTTAGTTCTGTTTCGCTTCGATATATGTGTTTCTGAAAAGGCAGACTCACATGTGATATAAGTGTAATATTGGTATATTATTATGAATCATAACACTTTGCACTTAACGTTCCAAAGCGGTGATGACTAGTTTAAATTATTGTTATGTAATTTTTGTGTTTTGTTAAGCAAAACGTGAAGGATAACAAACATTTATCTCCTGATATAGTTTATACCTTATAATCGTTTGAATATATATCTAAAGAATAAACAACAATTAAATGCAAGCTGCATTTGCACGTAGAACCATTTTCTTTGTATTTATTCTGATTTAACACTGATAATGTGATCACTGGAAAAGCATATTGCAAATCACTGTCACCTTCTTATTTGTCTGGCTGCCTTCTACCTCCTATCTACCGTGTACAACTACATCAGTTTTGCGACACAGGCTATAACTAATAATTGTTAAAATTACTGCATGTCAATATATTTTATCAAATACTTTACATTTTAGTGTCATGAGGAAGGCTCCATACATGTAATAATCATTACAATCACTAGATATCAGTATCATAAAACAGTGTTATGGTAAAAGGATACATCTCATAAATTTTAGAAGAATTGTTATCCGTATCATACCAAATTTAACGTATCAGTGTTGTGACAAACCCTTTATATAAGTAACCTGTATATCAGTATTATGAGAAATGCTACAATTCATTATGACGACAAATGCTTCATGATGATAAGTATCAGTATATTTGGAAAAAAAGCTAGAGGTGTCAGTATCCTGACTAAGGGTACATATGATTATCTCGACAATAGGTACGGAGATTGCATATCAGTCCCTTAACAAAGGCCAAGCATAAGTGTCGTGACATTTACATAACAGAACCGTAATACCGCCCACGTTTTTACTAAATTAAACTTTCGTAAGTTAAGATTTCGGTTGTGATAATGAGTAAAAATGATTAGGACACGAAACGGTAATTGTCATTTATTGTAAAAAATGTAAACTTGCGTTGTAAGAATCGAGTTCTTTGAATGTACCTACGAAAATAATGTTCATCCAACTTGTCATCGTTTTTATATTTATTCTTATTCTTATATGTGTTTATGTTGTTTTGTATTGTGCTGTTTTGTGCTGTTTTGTACTGTTTTGGCAATTGGTCACTTGCCTTAAATAAAAGACCAACTAATTGTATATAATGAGAATTCAGTACTGCCCCAGCAGCTGGAGGTTCATTTCTTTACATTGTATATTGATAACACAATACTGTTGTCTATATACTTTTATGCAAAGCATTATAATGAGTATCAATGCTCATCATGATTAAGACGTCAAATATTACTTGTGGAAATTACTCTCTTTTGAAACGTACAATGGACAATTTTAAACCCCATTTACAGGGGAAATAACGTGTCATCGTTGATGATAATTCAACGTTGTTTGTGAGTAATTCAAGGTTTGCTAGTAGTTACCTATCCCCTATGGTGTTGTGCGCGACAACATTTGTAAGACAATTATGAGAAACACTCAAACGAACCTCTGAAAAGGAAAATCAAGTGTTCGGTCTATTATGAAGGTACATTTTCTGAACAATGGCAAAGTGGCTACATGGCGTAGGAAAATTGAAGATAAATACAGTATTCGTTTGTTTAGCTATTGTTATGGATGGTACAGCTATTGTCATAGTGTTTATCACTGTACGGGTCCTTTCAGGGTAAACATATTTGTATAGCTTCATTTATCACCGGGATTTTAATGCGGTCAGTTGGTTTGTGTGAAATTAAAGAATGTACCCACATTTCAAATTTGAACCTTACTTCTCACCCGATTGCGACAATAACAAGTCTAGGGGTATTTTGTTTTATATCGACAATTACTTGTGCCTTTATATGTGTTTCGTTCAATATATTTTATTTTTTCGTCAATTTGTATGTGAGAGTCGAGGGCCTCCCTACCCAAACATAACATAGTTTACATTTACATATGCATATTATAATACATTTTGTACACTCAACTATCAAATTAAAGCTGTTTCATTAAACAATACTTATTTACAGAAAAACAATACAATACTTTTCAAAGCTCATATCAAAATTAAAAACTTCTGTAAAATTTGTAACACTAGTTTCAATTGTTCACTTTTACACGAGTCATTTAAATATTTTTTTAATGAAAAAAGCGACGTTGCAGTTACATATACGATTTTGAATCTTTAAGAGTGGGTCTCGTATTGTTTATTGTACAATTATAAAAACACGTTTTTATAAAAACAAAAAAAACGTTTTAAGACCTATTCGTGTTTCCATGTCCCTGTATAATGAAAGGCATATTTTTAATACAAGGTTCCGAGAATGATTACATAAACAAAACAATTATGCTATTAAATGATTTAACATTATTTTTGGAATATATATTGAATAGGTTCACATTCATTTTCAAAAAAAGGCACTTGTCTGAAATGACATTATATTTCAAATAAGCACATGCAATTTTTTAAACTGAAAGAACATTTTTCATTGCCTTTGTAATGAATATATGGCAGATAATCAAGTGTTCCTTTACATCATTACCCTTAGGTAAAAGAAGGACTTGTTTCAGTGTATTCCTGATTGATAACGACTCGTTTGAATATATTTCTGATTGATAACGATTGGTTTTGCAACTCATTTAACACAATAGTAGCTTGTTAAATCACAAGGGTAAGAGTTGTAACATTCGGTTTGTATCATCGTTGGTTGTGGTACACAACTTACAGGCCTTGACACTAACTTTTTTGACAGGGTACCCGGAGGGAACCCTACTTTGAACTTTTGGTGGCCCTCACCCAAACTAGGGTTCCCTCTCGTTTCAACACACAGCTACTCTCGGCGTAAGGGCAAATACGTACAAGAAGCATACTAGTACACATTTTTTTCCTAAGTCTTAGGATTTTAAAATCATGCGTCTTTTGTAAAAACATTACCCATTGAAACGGAAATTTCTTGATACCAAATACATGTAGCACATTGCTATGATCTGAAATGTTTGACACGTGTATGTGGACCTTTAATAAGATCGTTAAAAGCAGACAAATTGTTTAAAACTTATAAAATCCCTTTACAAAGGCAGGCGATCAAGGACGATCTAGGCCCTCTTGTTTAATATGCCGCCTAACTGATTGTTCAACTTACTTAATTGCAAAACATGTTACAGTTTAACTGTGCTGGCCCCGAGATGCATATCGGTACTGAGAATATCTTTATCCGCATATATAACGGTATTCCTTATAGACACAGCTTTACATTTTCAACAATCTTTTCAGTATTTGAGATTGTGATTTCGATTGTCTTTATCCATATATGATTGTTGTAGTAATAACTGTTATATTGCAAATTTATCATTAACTTTAAGAAATTATGACATTTGATTTTTCCAATTTAGAAAATATCTTTATTCAAATTATACAAACGGTCCAAATGAAGAAGAGCCGGTAGCTTGGAAAGAGTGTTTGGCATGAATTTATGTTTTACTGTGAATAGTTTTTTCCAAGTTTTCTCCGTCGGTAACACTTTGTTGCCGTGACATGTATATGCTACTGAACAGCTATTGTTCGTACCAATTGTCATATAAGTCATGAAAGCCTGATTTAGTTTTACTTTTGTTGTCCTATTTACCTCCCAGTTTACTTTCATAGACAAAGGTTTGTATATCATAATATCATGGACCTAATTAATACATTATAAGTAATTCATACAATGCCTTATAGTTTCAATGTGTTTAGAGAAACTTTATTTTTTTCATAAATATATAAGCTAATATATGAAGCCACATATGCACAAGATTTGGCCATAACAGTTGCTTTGCATGTACGTGATTACTTACATGTTAATTTATGCATAAATAGCATGTTTTTCTCAACAAGGATCGGACATGCACCTGTACGGAACTTAGTTTAAAACACCATTACCATTACCTCAGCGTGATAATTTAAGACACATTCTCACAAGAGCCTCCAGAACAAGATAAAACATGCGAAGTGATAAACGAAATGATTCAATAAAATGTTTACAATGATTTTGCTTAACAGTGCCACCGCAAAGCAGTTTTCGTATCTGCATTTTGAATTTTGAATGTTTTGAATGGAATTTACGTTTTATATTGACACAAAATACTGAGTTACCAGCTGAAAAAGAAATACGGGATAGCATAAAAACGGTCTAAGTGATTTACCAACCGAGAACGAAAATGTCGACATTTTCATCCAAAAAGCACTTCAAAAACTTTATAAAAAAACATCGACTATTCGCGAATAAAATATTAAATGTATCTACGATATAAGATGAACCGATGATGTATATAAAACGTATGACAGACCATGCAACCAACGTAAAGATAATCTAAACTAACATTTAATACGTAAGGACAACGGAACATATTATGAAAACTATTTATTAAAACAACTTAATATTAACATCACGTTGACACACATTTAGATGTAAATGACATTGAAAACTTGACTTACGTTTATGGAATACATCATTCACTTATTGTGCAATAATCATTTCGTGCATTCTCTGGAATGTAAAGTATGTTTACAATTAAGTACAAATTTAAGAGGTTGTAAGTCAATGTATGTGTTTGTCTTGCATTTTTCCACAGTTAACAATATCAATAAATGGCCCCAATATCATTACCTGCACGGTTCGTATATTAAACGTAACTATAATAACACTGATGAAAAATACTAATAAAATTGACCAATAGAGAGAAGTGTCAAATATTATGTTCACACTCTTGTAAATAAAGAACGGATATGTGCATAATAACAACGTCATGCACATTCACTTGTTATATACTCTGATTTTTGCGGTTTTACTGTCTCCAAAATGTGTAACTATATATATATAACACTTCCCTAAACTTAAATATTTCTTTAATGATATGTGTAACAATAGCATAGTACTGAAATATTGAACCGTTCACAATCATCATTACTAGATCTTACTCGTTAATTACAAACACACCACTATAACATGGCGCCACCAATGTCATTTCAGTATCACAGTTTATAAACTATAGCATGACGTCACTTCCGTCATGTTCAATATCACAGTTTATAATAATATACTGATTTTCTATTGTATTTGCGACACAGGCTACCTTTGACGATGAATTTGATTTGGTATCCGAATGTATAAACTCGTCCTGTGTCCCGCTTCGATTAAAAGTGTTTGTTGCTGAACTTCCATTTAATCTGAACGATGGCGACTTAACGCTCTCAGTGTTAAGCGTTCGAAAAAGCATCGGCCTGAATTTGCTGTTTAGGAGGAAGTATATGATGGGGTTTACGACGGTTGATGATTTGGCGAGCAAGACAGAGACCACTACGAGTCTCATTGGCAGAAGGTCTGCGTTGCCGTACGCCGACCACATGGAGACGACTGAATATGGCATCCAGCAGACGAGAAAGCCCCAGGACATCGCAAATGTCATCTGCGAAAATGATAAACCGTTAAAATAACTATACACATGAATCAATGATCAAACCAGCTGCAATCGCCAGACGCCGATATCTAAATATGCATAAGCGTGTTTCAAGAATAACCAAATATGACTAAATTGCAACTGGCGTTATACTTTCAGTTAAAACAAACGTACAGATATTCGAGAAATCGGGCTCAGAAGTAAGGTTCTGAATTCCCCAAAGGTGACATCATCATTACAATAACGGAACGGTAAACTAACCGGTTTTACACGGCGGTCCCGGTGTTTTGTATGCTTTTTCGTCTTGTACTTTGGACGGTATTCTTTGCTATATTGGCTTGTGTCTTAAATTAGTTCAAAACTAACTATACTCGAGAATTATATGAACAAAATATTTGGCGGATTTCACATATTTTAAACAGGGACACCGTATACAAATACATTGACTGAGTGGTAGGTCTCTTTGTTCTGTAACAAACGAACCAATATTCTAACGAGATCACATGAAATGTCGACAAACATTTAATTTCACGGCCATACAACTTGACTTTTGTATGAACTTAATCAACTAGAACCATTGAGTTCACGGTCGGTGTTGTTATTGACAATAAACCGTGTGTAGAAGGGTACTTTTTGAAGATTAATAACCAAGCTTGAGACTACGAAACATGGTCTGAATATAATTTTTTTTATTTCACATATATTAAAATATGTTAATTGAACACATTCTTCTTTTTGAGTATTCGATACATAGCTGCACTCTTTCAATCTAAAACAATACGATTAAATGTGTCGGTATAGGAGTATTAACACGTATTACTTTACGACCCCGGTTTAAATCCCAGTGTGACTAACCTTTGATTATTGTTTTCTTGTTTCTGTCTTTTCCGTTTATAAAATCCATCAACGTCAGGTAATTTAGGACACTATGGCTTTTTGAGTAAAAATATTAAAACACTACACAACGGCTGTTGAAGCATTTTCGTTTATCTCGGTTGCTATGTACCTTTGTGAGATAGGACTCTCTATTAGACAGCTGCTTCCGCTTTGCTACCGTGATGTTAGAGTAGCTAGTCATCGCTTTCGTACTCTTCTTGGAGGTGAGTAATATACGGCCGTAGGCGAATAGTATCAGAGCCGCCGGTGTCATGATGCAAAACAGAGATACCTGAAAGAACACTTGATGCAATATTTTCAGAGCCAACGGTGTAATGATTCAAAACAGAAACACCTGCATGAACAATTGATATATATATAAACACACGTTTTCATATTTTAATAATGCATATAATCAACATCCTACTATTGTTGTGATTCAATTGGCTTGGTAGCTTGGATATTTACAGTGTTTACGATGAGCAAGTATAACGCAATAGTAAAGTAATTATGTTCAATTGCACTATAACCTGCAACATTTGATGCGGAAGCTAAATATCCTTTTAATAAAAAGCAATTGCATATTCGTTTAAATTTGACATACATTTGAAAAAAGATCAAATGTTTCGTTTGATTAAAAACTCATATTTATATACGATGTTTTTCTGATGTAATAAGTCGAGATTGGGGCACACACAATTATGCATGGTGGTGAAAACGAATTACAGATCAATAATGAACAATATGTTACCAGTGTTGTAAATATTTTATTGTCAGCCCATTGTAAGGAACACGATATGCCGTACATCTCCTCGGAATACGATCCCCAGCCTGTGAGAGGGAAAGAGGCCCAGATCAGGCCGAACATATAAGGCAACACCAGCAGCAGAAAGGACCAGTTCTGTGTTGTAAGGTCTGCAATCACAAAAACCAATATAAAAAATTGAAACATCAACTGAACCAATAGTTGTGACTCTTTATTGTATAATGAGGTCCGTTTAAACAAATCAATGGTCAACCACTTAGCAATTATTGACACAAACGAATGACACATACAATGCTAACAAATTTAACTTTATGCAAAATATCAGTGTTATAAAGTTTGTTAAAACCCAGAAAATACGTTATTTTACTGCTGACAACCGGAAATACGTCATGTTTGTTGTAACTTGAAGATAGGAGTGTCTGTACGTACGCAAAGAAAATGATTGCACTGGGGTCATAGCCTTTGACATCAATTCAAAGAATTGCGAGGTGAACCAGTTTTAAGGTGAGCCATAGCGTATACTTAACCAGTAATTAATTCCAAAAGAAGCACGCATCTTAAAAGATTTAAATCAAGTTTACTTATGCCGAGAAAAAAAATACAAATAATGTGACAAGTAAATTGTAGTTTATAAACTTTAGTGCCCTACTTTCGTAAGTATCAGGTATATATTAAAGTGATTAGTGGATAGGTTTTTACTTTATTAAACATAGAAATGTGTTACATCTATACACGATATTAAAGTACCAAGTTCGTGATGTATCTACAACAAAGTGTCGCAGAAACAAGTTGCAAGAAAGATCGTGAATATTTTTCAAACCCATGACATAATATCGGTATATAAATGTGTCATTACGCTGTATGTGCATGCCTTAAATGTATGCATTATACAATAAAAATAATCCAGTCTTACTCAGGCAGATATACAGTTGTATCATGATGATCGAAAATTCTAACACGGCACGCGACTTGTTTTCTATAGACAAAGAAGGAAATCAAGTGTGGGTTATTCTGCAATAACTTATGGGCGGAGCTTAATGTTTCGAAAATAGTTCCGAATAAATAAAGAAAATAAGGCAGTAAAATGCACGTGCTAAAACCCGCTCTAAAAGAAATGCAATAAATGTAGCATGTATATAAATGTAATGAAACAACAAATTGTATATTTGGTGATAAGTGGCATAACCACGCCTACAAAGAATGTTATTTGTTAGGAAACATAATTCAGAAAACATGTATAGCATGTCAGCTTTTCAGTAGCATCAATAAACGTGACATCATTAAGTTTCTACGATTGTTGTTTTCAATGAAAGTGACGTCATTTGCAAAATATTTATGAATGAAAACGACGTCATATGTTTGTACAATTCAATGACGTCACGAAATAGTGAACTTTGTACTAAGATGGGCGGAGTATTTAAAAATATAGTTCACGTCCTAAAGCTTGGACCAAATCAATCAGAATCGTGTTAGAATCGAAATAATATTTTTCTATGATGGTTTGTTGTCGAATAACCCACAGTAAGTTGTATAGATGCGTGTTATCAAATCACTCGTGCTTCGCACTCGTGATTTAATTCCTACGCATCTATACTCCTTACTGTGGGTTATTCGACAACAAACCATCATAGAAAAATATTATTTCTAAATTAAATAACATGGTTCCATATATGTCATGACGTGCAATAATAAGTAAAACTGAATTCAAACGTTTGTTTCTGTACGATTTCTTATATAAATTTACATTTTTATGACACAAGAAATTAAAAAGCTCAAAAACGGATTATATATATATATATATATATATATATATATATATATATATATATATATATATATATATATATATAAACCTACAAAAACGCAATATGTTTTGCTGTAAAATTTGGAGAATCAAATATTGAAAACATGTTTGTATATAAAATGCTTAGTTACATTCTAAGTCGAAATATAATTCAACTGGGTAATGCACAACGTATGAAATGCATGTGTTACTACTTACTGATATTCGGTCGGCATATGGCGAAATAACGTGTAATCGCCATCACTGTCAAGGTCAATATGCTGATGAGCCCGAAGAAAAATCCAAGGAACCCATATATTGTGCAACCTACATATAAACGATAACGCAAATATGTAAATTGTGTTATGTATATCACGCCGAAAATTGCGATGGTAGACAGGTATTTTAACTGTTTGTTGAATTATAAGTGTTGTTTAAATAAAAAAAAAACGCATATTTAAACACATTTTCCTGTTCATTTCATAAATATAGATAGGAATATCAATTTATTGACATCCTTTTTATGGTATGAATAACGGCTTTGAGCGTTCCACCGTTTGGTTTTGTACAGCATATATTGATATTTAATAATACTAAAACAAATACATGTGGAAGGTTTAAGTCTGTAACTTGTATTTATATTGATTTCCAAACAGAAGACAATACTATGGTGACGAATACTTGTTTCTAGTGACAGATACACTCGAAACATATTCAAGAGGGCTGTACTTGTCTTCCATTTTGTACGACAACTTTTCAAGTTAACTTGATGCATTGTCACTTCTCACTTAATATAGAAATATTCCAATGCATAAGAAATAATGAAACCCTAAAACAGTATCACCTTATCAGGAGAGAAATTCCGTTTAACCTTAGCAAGCATTGATTTTAAGAATTGGTGATCTGACTATATAATTCAGGACGATACGTGCAGCATGATATCAATATAACAATGAGTTAATAAAGAGTCAGCTTTAAACAAACAAAACGGGATTTTTTGCATGGCTACTTTGTTGATATAAAGAGTTCGGTTTGAAGAATATCTATACAGAATGCATCTTTACGATGCTTACGTTCTTCTTCTTCGCTATGTCGTGCTGATCAAAACAAATTGTATGATAACACTTTCTCTTAGCAAACCCCACCAATGGCAGCGAAACAAGCACAGCTAGACTAAGTAAAACATAATCAGTAGGATACAACGAATACTTACTTATTTGCTTATATTTGCTAATATATGAATGTGAGAATCCAACATGACGCGTTTTTTATAAAATATATCATATACGAATACGAGTTACGTTTCACAGTGAAAACTTTGCACGCTTATAAATGAGGACAGCTACTTGAAAAACATGTTGATTTGCTCGTGTTGTTTATGTGTTTGTTTTATACATATAACATCAAACGAGTTGACACTGATAGAAAAAGGCAAAGAAAATGCATTATATATAGTTCCGAACCATATTATAATGAGGGAGCATTTTGGATCCGACTGAAACGTGATGAAATAACGTGAACTTATATCTTCTGCACGTTTCAAGGTCAAAATGATACAAACATGGAATCAATGTCAAAAACGATAAGAAAGAAACATTTTACTCAGCCTTTAATTCGCTCATATAAATCCAAAGCGGTTCTGATAACAGGCAAACCTTTTTCAAAGCATTGTTCGCTGAACGCATAGTTATATCACCGATAAATAAGTTTATGTGAATAGAAAAGAAAGAATAATAGCAGTGTTTAGCATTTATTGAAAACAGAAGCAAGCATAAAAGCACTTATCCCGTCAATATATAACTTAAAAAGATAGGTACGAAGCAATAACATCTACGTTTATAGCTATTCTAATGTGATTTCGTGATGGTGAATTATAGTGCATTGAATTAAATTCAGAAAATGTTGTTCATAAATTCTCAACGTTTCCCTCGATATGTGTTACATGATATTTTTCCAAAATGATATGTTATATAATAATATTGTTCAAATTCATAGTATGTGTTCTGCAAAATGTAAGCCGACAAACTAATTTGAAACTGAACCTTTATTGATAAAGCTCCTTTTTCAATCCGAATTGCTTCATGAGTTTATTATTTTGAAAACGAGTTGGGTTCTAATAATGGGTAAGGCGCACCGCACGCGAAAAAAAAGTTCACACTTATTTATGGATTCTTTGGTCAGGTGTCAATCTGCCTTCAATACAACATGTTACATTTAAAGCGAGACGCTTCGTTAAAGACCTGTGTACCGGATGTCCAGTGAAAAATTACGTACCCGAGGTATTTTGGGCAAGTACACTGCTATTACGGTCCCTACGTCACTTGCAGAGGATTTTTATGCAGTCATATGTTTTATATTTCTTACAAAACTCTTTATTGCAAAATCGCACATAAAACCCGTATTAATCTTCTTTGCTGTTATTCGTTCGATGATCTCACGTATACTTAACGAAACGCACTAAACTTAATTATTTGACAATACCTATCATAAGTTTTGTTTAATGTCAGATATTTCAGTATTAAGAGTAGGAATATGGATTATACAATATTTTGCCGGAGTGTAGGTAAATTGAATATGATGGACCGGTTCGCACCTGTTTCGTTTATCTTGAAGAGTTAAGGATATATCATATATATTTTAGTGACTATGTAGGAGGATAACGTACCTATTACGTCGAAGATCCACTCGTGAGAGAACGAGGATGAGATGGTTAGTGGGAAGGCGCAGAGAGGCATGAGGCTGTCACTGATGGCAAGGTTGATGATGTAACGGTCGTTACGGGACAAGCGGGACCAGTTGGAGAAACACGTGAACACGACCATCACGTTTAGCGTCACCGCAAAGAAACCTGTGGGATAAAAATGAAATGAATCATAGGCAGAAATACGGATAAAATTTGATTTATATGTAAGTGTTTGATTAAAGCACATATCGGCTTCACTCAGGTGTAATTTGAGGGATAACTTTTTTCCAATTTACTCGCAATGAAAACTATGTACAACATGAAGGGCATTATAATTATACAGATACAATTAACCAGAGTTGTGTAGTTTATTAATGACATGTGATATTCGCCAAAGGTATAGTTCGTGTGACATATGACTTTAAAACTAACAAGAAGCGTATAATTAAAAAACGTTGTCTGTCTAAAAGTGTGCCATAAAGGCCCATTTCGAATTGTGACTGTTTTAACGGAGAAATCACGTGCAGCGCTAAGCTTACAATGCGTCAGTTTTGACGAACGACGACACACATTTCAATGCAGATAATACTGAATAAAACAATATTCAAACGCGCACTATAACAATATATAAAGACTAAAATCCGCAAATTACGGGTTAATGCATTGTTGAATGTTCTGAGTATACAAATATGAGTCACCATTAAACTTTTGTTCTCTTATTAGTGGTTTCATTAAAGTGGAGAGAATATATTATAATGATAATATCCCGAAATAGTTATAAATAAATAACTACATACATGGTTAAAAACAACTGCACAACTATATTTGTATTTGTCCAAATAAAGTGTTTGGGAAATACGCAGAGTCTCCCGCGTGCAAATGTCAGGAGCAAAGTCAACGCATTTCCGGATTATTAAGAGAACTTTATATATACATATGCAACGATTTACACATTCGGCGACGATATATTGAGTTAAGTTCTTATCAAGAAAAATTAATGAGGATTAATGACATAGAACAATTATATTATACCACGGCCTTTCAATTCGAGAAAGGCTAAGGGATAATGAGCGTACAAAGTTCTTATATTATACTGCATATGTTTTAATACGTGTGCGACATTCATTCTTGTTGATAGTTTGTACAGACCGATCAACGAGATTAAGATTCCGAAGAACACTATTTAATTGTTTGAGTCTTAATTGTTTTAGGCGAGAAAGCTATTAATATTTAAAGGAATCCACACATATGCCTTTTTTGTGTTTTGCAATCTTCCGAGCTTACATGACAAATCCTGTAGGTCGATAATGCATTAAAGCTATATCGATATAGTTTACATCGTTTTGGTGTTTTAATAAAAAAGGGCTATCTATAAACACTATATATGACAAGAGAGTGTATTATTTTTTTCAAGGATTTGTCTTTTAAATCAGCCACCGCGCGGCGGATCAATTTCACAAATGATCCACACCTCATAGAAATATTGTATATGTTTTTTTAGAAAAGTAAAAACCTATTGATAGGTATTAAGATGTTTCAGCCTATAATTATAAAATAGTAAATTGTTGAATATAAGCAGGATCCAATTCTTATATTGAATTTATCGCGAAAATATCTATCAAACAATAAACAATAAGCCGACGCACTTTCAATACACTTTACTTACATATAATCACAAGGTAAGCACCAATCACAAAATCCTCCCAATATAAAAGTTTCGATTGAAATCTGCGACTGGCTGTTTCAGTCACATTCAACACCTCCAGATCCGTTGACATGATCAAATGTTCTGAAACAAAAAACACATTCATTATTTTTACAGAAAAAATACTAACTTGTTTATTTATATTTTCGTAACATATAAGTCATTGATGTTTTTTTACAACAAAAATAAAATTATTGTCGTTAAACCAACTAAAAGTAAACACAAACTGTATACTCGATAAATCCGAGTCGCAGAGTAAAATATAGGTAAAATTCCATTATAGCATATGTGCTATTTCACACTTTAATCTCAATACTTTTTTGAATAAGCATTGCTATCGGTCAGATTGAAATACCAATTAGTGTATACATGGATACACAGTGACATTGCATCTTTAACGTTTCTGATAGACAATATGGAACAAACACTTTATTCAGAGCCCTCAATGACCAAGAAGATGCGCGGTGGAATCTGTTAAGTGTGTATCGGTTTTTAATCCTGGTGATAAAACCCCTTTTCATTCAACTTTTGTATATGTTTTAACTAATTTAAAAATAGTCATTATGTTTTGTACTATAAATATAAAAAAATAAATAATGAAAACAATACAAAAAATTCGTGAATTACCCACTAATAATAAGATGAAAACAAAACAAAGCATGTTAAAACTGATATCGTTTTAATATGAAGCATATGTCCTTTTTCCAATTAGTCACGGTTATACTGGCACATTAAAAAACAACCATCTAAGTGAAAGTACATGTATGTATATAGAGAAAAATAGGTTGGTTACGATGATGGAGAATGGTTATCCGGCAAGTCGGAGGAATTAATAAGATAAGATCCTCCGACGGGCCAGATAACCATTCTCCATGCACGTCATCAACCTATTATTCTATTCATCCCGTCACATTTACTATTCGTTGAACTGTTTCTAAAATATCTAGTTTTCGAGTATTTTGTGTTTAAATATTTAAATGGGAAAACCACGCGCGAACAAAAACATTGTAACGTCACGGCATGCAAAGCGCATAGGCTAGCTTCCATCTTGTTAAACAACATAGAAATCGAGTTAATCGTTATCAATTCAATATACAAAAACGAAATTATGCTGTTTAAATAAATATATTTAAACAAACAGTGCTTTACATGTATTTAGTATTTTTTAAATAGAAAAAAAGTATATTTTATAAATAGAAAATAGTAAAGGCTTGCGCATGCGCGGAGAGCAACTGACGGATATTTCGAGGTCACGTGGTCAACAAGCCTAATAGCTTTTGGGATATCAGGTAACCTTGTTATCGGGCTGATTTAAAGGCATGTGACAGAATAAATCGCGATATCATGTCATCATAGTTTTGTCAGCAACCAATCAAAAGTCAATACTTATCCTATATAATAGTTTATTACCATAAGCCCCAGCCCCATGCAAGCACGGATAGGCACGGAATTCCCGTATCAAGAACCCGGACGTGCCGTGGCCTTTTGGGATTTTTGAGCGTCGATGGTCTTACAAAGACCATTATCCAGATGACCACACGACATCAACACGACCAAACCCGGCAGCGACAGGCAATCAACACGGCGCCCACGCGGATCGTCCCGGACTGTCACGGACGAGCTACGGACCTTCACGGCAGAGACACGAATAAACACGGATCAACTAGACATAAACACGGACCATCCTGGACCTACACTTTAACGCAACGGACTACTACGGCACTCATACGGACCAAACCAGATTGGCGCCGGACCGACAATAACTTTCATAACAATGTCGATTTTCCAAAAACTTATTCCAAAAAAACGATGAAGAACAGCACCAACAATGAGAAACAAGCTCGAGTCCCAGATCAAGATTATCATTACTTTTACAAGTTCATCAACAACAATAAACACCACCCACAGAAACATACGCCTAAAGAAAAAAAACGTCCCTCGTCCTTTCAGTGAAAAATGTAGTCATCATTGCCGATTGGCTTAATTAAAACACTATGTTGAACACGAAATGCATTGCTGACTAATTCGACCCAAACAAATTTGTAGTAGGAGTCGACCATGGCCATGAGGATTATGAAATACTAATAGTTGTATTACAAGTAGCTACCGCACCGAGGACAATGTACGGCGATGTTCTTCCCGTCCAATACAACAAGCACAAGCAAGTAATGAAACTGCTATAGGTCGCCGAACTGCTTGACGATGCAGTTCCTATTCATGTTGCGTTTCAGGAAAGGGTATTGGTTAATCATATAATTCTAACACTTTCATCGCGGACCAGAAGGCTTTTCTTGGAGATGATGCTGTGTGCGACCCAGCAGTCATACATCAGACAGTGTTACTGTCCCCGATGTTAGGTACCGCAATGTTTTTTTTGCAAACTTAATGTCAGCTGTCAGATGCTTCATGCAGTTTAACTTCTTCGGTTTGATTCGTTGATTTGTGTCAGGATCTTTTGTTATGTCCAAAAGTTCATTTGGATGATATTAAAGAAGACTTTTGCGACTTTTTCCTGATCTCGCCCATCGTACGTAATCAACCAGTCCTGGTCGTATGGCGAGCCATTGTCCGACCCAGAGTGTTCTCCTTTTCATTTACTGGTTTAGATAAATATTTTTTGTAAATTTGTTTATGTATGCCATAGCTTTGCTTCAGCAATAAAGATACTGTTTTCAAACTGATTTTTTTGCACTAAAAGCTGAATTCTCATCAGCATAAGCTTGTTCACAGTCGTCAACTCATTTCCCATGTACGTGAAAAAACCGTACAACTGCCTTACCTGGAAGGACAGGGATCTGAAATGTGTTCCCGCATTGTCAAGGAGACACGCGGACATCCAAGGCATATATACGGACGCCCCGTAGCCTATTCAGCTATCCCCGGACGCCACACGGCAGGTACACGGACCATCCCGGATGGTGCTTTCATCCCGGATCGTCACCGATCATCACGGACGTTTTGAACCTCCCAAAACTGCCGTGTGGGCAACCGGAGCGCCAAGGACATTCCCGAACGTCCCAGGACCTACACGGATCAACATGGCGGCTACTCGGTTTAAATGCCGGAAAAAGCCGCATATGAACCGTGTTGATCCGGCATCTGTATGGGACTTGGGCTATACGGCACTGCTTTTGGATTGTAAATGACACCGTAAAGCAGTGTTCAAGAATGTTGTACCAATATCAATTTACGCAAAATATATGACGCCTAAACAAATAAACGTTCTCGTCGCGTTTATATAAAGTTATAAATGGCTACGTTACATTTTATTATCTGTGTCGCTAATTAGATACATGTCATTTACCTTGCTTTAACAGGTTCTTTGACCATATTTCTTTTTATACTTATATTGTTGAACGTTTAATTATAGGAATCAAATGTAAAGTATATTATTTCTCGTCTATTGAATGGGTTAATATATCGAGTTCACATTTGGCGAGATCATGTTAATTAATTGCTTCCTCTGTGAAAGTATTAGGTTCAGCTATTATTGTCATTGGTTTAAAAGTCTAATGCTCTGCACTGACCTTTCAAAAACATTAATGCCTGTTAAAATAAATACATGATTACAGATGGTGTTCTGTAATGAAATATGCTGAAAACAATATAATATATTTCTGTCATAACAGAGTGCCAGGAGTTTGATCGTTGACTGGACTAGTTCGATGTTTGCTGTGGGCATGTAATAGAACACAATCTATCTCGGAGATGACTGATGTTTTAAGCAGAAAGGCCATTGATTATTAGTATGAACAGTGTTTAAGGCTTTTAATGCATGGAGTTTGTTTGCAAATGTATGCATGTGCATGATTTACTTGATACGTATTATCGTATAGATGGACCATAATCATGTATACTATTGACTTACAAACATGTTCCCACTTTTGTCTGATATAATTTCGATACGTACAACACCAGTTCACTACAGGTTTTTTGTTTGATACATGCGGAACCGTTTGGCATTCCTGTTTTATTTTTCTCTGCTTATGTTCATATTGTTGAGATATTTTAGGCGACACTCGTTTTTTGTGATAATCTATGTAGTAAGTATGAGCTTCAGCTAGCCTACAAACCGGTTTAACCTCCCCCTATGCTTTGCATGGATCGTTCCAAGGAGGTGATCGCGGTTTTTTGTCTATATAATGATTTCTGTGTAAACAGTAGTAAAAATGATCAACAATTTATGTCCTTATACAGTTTCGTACGGCTCACTGTTTGTGTTATTCTAATATGAACTGACAATTATTGTAAATGCCCCTTTATGTTTTTAAACAATTTACATTACATAAATGCTTGTGCTGGTGTGTTATTTAGGCATTGCCAGCTCTAGAAGAGTATTAAATAGCATATGTGTTCTAATTAACTCATGTTTAAACTTTTGATTTGTTTACATGTTTAATTGCGGATATCTTGGTACAACAATCAGAATACTTATAATAAAAGATGAATTATATCTGAATGTGACGAGAATAGATAATATGTTGAGTGAATTGTATTTGGGCATTTTGCTGACATCTTAAATATGCATATACATTTGAACTTTGCTGTTTGCTTGATATTGCGTCGGTGGCATTGATAATGCGTGAATGTTTTTTTTAAATGTGTATTCTTAATGTTAACCTTGTACACAGTGAAATGCTTCATTGCTTCTTTTACATTTAATGGCATGTATTAACATATCAATTGTAAGTCTATGTTGTTTATCAAGAGGTGCATTAAGTAACTATGTATGGATCAATGGAAATGCAGTCCGTAGTGCTCTTTACAACTGCATTTTTCGAGTTATTGTTTGGAGTAATCAATACAAAAGTGCGTTTCTAATATTTGTAATCGTTTATTTATTATGAAATTTACTAAATAAGTGATTCGTGATAAGTGTTATTTGCTGTATATAACAATCTTTTACACGTGTATATGTATGTATTTATTAAGACCTCCTTTATTTGTTCCCCAAAATAATATTTAAACTACAAAGATGTGTTTATTGTTAGTAGCTGATTTGGTGTCTAAGTTGAATGACAGTTGCCGGTTCTCGATTCAAAGGCTGCTAGATATACGTGCTATCTGACCGTAACAAAATCGTCACATGGAGGTTAACAAGCCGAATGTCAGTTGCACGAAGTTACGAAGGCTGACATGTGTATCGTCTCGATATCAGAGTTGTTATATTAGACAAAAGGATTACTGTTAACAATCAAGACATGTGTATTTTCACGGGGTAAGAAGACGAGATTCGATATGTTTAAGATGCGACTACGTATGGAAAAAACCATCCTAATTGTGGAAACATAATCCATGTGTAGTTCTTATTTAATAAATGTTACGAACCTTTAATTGTTTAAATAATATTGGAATGTATTAATGCCTTGTATATATTGGTGTTATCTAAACTGAAAAAAAATCCTGGGAAAATATCTATAAACTTTCAAACACTCGACTGTTTAATTTATCAATTTATCGGCAGTTAGTTTGAAGACTATTATTGTCTGTTTTGTCGTATAGCGGTCAGCAACATTCGATTCATGAAGACAGAATGCAATCACAATCCCACAATTTCTGCCTCTATATAATGTAGAACATATATTATCAAAAGTGACACCGCAAATTTAACAATAATTGTCAATGTTCATACCGACTATTGATGGACTGTGGCATCACTGGCAGGAAAATGCAGAACAAATTTGTGATGTTTAAAAATCCAATTTCGCACAAACAGAGTATTAAGCATCACTATCTAATCTCTGTTAATGCGTATTGTCTCAAATTGTGCAATACAATTTTTCTGTTTAATAAAAGGTAAAGTTTTTTGGTATTAAATAATATGTTTGCATATAAAACATATTTTTGTAAGTAAGCATTAAAGCCTGAATACAGCTGAACAGTATGCACAAATGGGATGAACATTCGAATCCAAAATTTAATTGAAATATTCGATTTGTATTTAATGGTACTTCCAACAAAATTTAAAGTGCAAAGTCGCAAAGTCATTGTTTCGTAACACCAAGTAACTAGATGATAACTGGCATATGATAGGTTTTCTTAGAGGGTTTTATTCCATATTGGTTGTATGTTATTGGGCAAGTTTTATCTACTGTCCAAAATAATTGACATGGATTTCGCAGCTCAGCGTCTGGCAATTATCAAAACATAGGCATTCCAACTTACTTTAATGTCGCATGGTTAACCATTTATGTTATATCCATATATAAATATGCCTTTATATCCTTATATAATTCAGGGGATATCTAAAAGGAGTTTAGTTTCTCAAACATTAACCAATAAGATGGGTTTATATTTATTTTAAACTATGAAATTGAAGCGATTTACAATTTACGTATTTTACGCCCCTTAATAACTAGGACCAACGTACACGATGTACTCATAAATGTATATTGTGTCTTATGGTATGACCGTGTGCATGATTATAACATGATTATTGCTACACAATAAGAATTGTTTGGGATGGGGCGTTTCATCAGTGTGAATGGGGACGTTCAAAGTATGTTCATTGTCATTTTGATATGACAGTCACGATTTGCGAGGGAAGCTCTTGACTTTGTATGGTTGCACCTTTGGAAGTTTTTACTGGCATTACTGCAAATTGAAAGTTCTGGAACTTCCATGACTGTAATTTCAAAGGTTTCGAACTTCCATGACCGAAAGATTGGAGGTTTGCGAACTTTCCATGACAGCAATTTTAGAAAGTCTAGATATTCAATAGTTGTTGAGATGAAAGCAGGTGGTAAATAATCATGAACTTTAATAGAACTTCAGCCCAGTCAAACGCCTCCAGGCTATTGAATAGCACTGTTTGATAATTTAGTTATAGTTAAAAAATCTCTTCATGAATACGATATAATTGCCCTTTAATTACCTGTTAAAAAAATAAAAGCTTTTTTGATAAAGGAGTTTGATAGGAGTTATATGTACGCAACAACCACATTGTATTTTGTTACAATGTTCTTGTGTGAGAACCTGACATGTTCTTATCGATTAAATACATGTCATGGTTGCGCAATGATATTATATAGACTTGATAGTTACTTGGTTGCGCGGGTACGAAAACTTATTGTTACTACATAAACCAATTAGCAAAATATTCAAATTTGAATCGTATTTTAAATAATTCCCTTTCGAATAAAAACATCTAAGAAATTATAAGCTTTGATTTGAAGATATTATTAAAATCTCGTCAACATGTTAAACAGAACTACAAGCACAACAATTAAGCAGACAGATCATGTCTCACATTTGTTTTTTGTATAGAAAATGTATATTGCAATATGTGAGTGCTATAAGCATTTCTTGACTCCGGGAGGCATACAGTGATTTGCGCGTTTCAACTAACATCAAATCCCTTCGGCTTGTGATGAAGCTTTGATACTTGTAGGGTTGTTAGCTATGAGCACTATTGATACCACATCATCACCCAAATAATGTGCAAATGAGGTTTGACCGACCTATGGACATAAGTAATTTAGGAGATTGAAGTTGTTAATTAAAATAAAATGTTTGTATAACATCAATAATTATCCACATAAAGGTTTGGTACTCGCATGGGTGATTTATTTAATAAATATCAACTTACATCACTCATGTTGGTATCGTCATGTTCCTACTTTTGGACTATGTCATAAGGTTCAAAGTATTTGTAAACTCGAAATGACGTGTTCCTTCTTATATAAAAATCTTCACGTACTCACAAATATTCTATAATAATCGGCTCAGAATTTGAACGATTATTGGGATTTAAACACTACAGGAATGAAGCTGTGACTACAATTCTAGGCGTTGACCTATCATTTTTGGAATATCAGGTCTTTGGAACGTGTATCATGCTAAGTGACCCATCTTTGCTGTATCGTCTTCAATTTACTTTCATGTTTTGAAATTTAAGTACGACACCGGCACTAATTTTCGTTTTATTCAAGGCAATTAATAACTAATTCAGACTAGATTATATGTTTAAAATGCGTAACCGTTTTTGTACAATGCTTACACTTATGTCGTATTAACTCCCAAAGTGTTATTGTCATAACCCCTCGGGAGAGCTCTAAATATTATCAGAACTGGCATTATCAGGCGTTATTGAACATATATGTATTTCAGTGAGACAAATTCAGTTCCATGGGGTGTATGTTTGTCCAACTAGTTATCAATGCTGTATGAATATTTAGATGAAATATAAATAAAGTACGTATACATTGATCTGTATTTGGACGAAATAATTTAACTGAAATAAATAAAACGAAGAACAGTATTAACATAAAATTTTATAAATTATTTAATGCAAAACACAGATAATTAGATGTGTATGTTATGTTATTAATAAAATGATTGTAAGCTTTTTCGTGATGATTTCTTCAATGTTAATGCAACGTTTGGTTATCCTGTCAGTTATTGTTCAAATGTGATATTATTAAAGCTTTTAAAATTAAGTATATGAAGGCGTATATAAATGCAGCCTTATTACATTCAAACTACCGTCAAATGGTTATGGTAAATTTTGGATAAACTCTGTTCGCGTTTTTTGTGTAACAATATTTTATACGCAGTTGCTCTTCCCAATACATCGTTGAGCTTTATCTCGAAATGGATATAACATCATACTGTGACTCGCCAGATTGTGCCCAGAAATATTAAACATTATATGCCACAGTAAGAACATTTGTCGCATTATTAATGAAGTCTTTTCATCATTTCCTTCCAGTGATATCGCGCCATATATTAAATGTTTATATCATTTTTATTTTGAAATGTATTCTTGTTGAATTTATTTGCTTATATTAAGAGGCAAATAAAGTATGATTTCCTTAAATACATAATTTGTCTCAATCTTAAAGATACATAATACACAAATAAATGTTGAGTTCAATGTGTCTGCTACAGTGTTATATGCTTGATGTAAATAATATGAAGATAATTGTTGTATCATACCGATCGTGGTCATATTAGGCAAAGCTTGAGTGCATATAATGTTACTCTTAATCAACTATCAAATTTTTTTTGGGTAACCGATCTGAACCTGTCAGTTGGTTCATACAATTGCAGGAAATGTAAAAGGCTGTGATTGGTAGAAATAAATCAGAAAATGTAACATTATAAACAAAATACATGATTTAGGATAACTTTTTGTCCGTTTAAATTAATCAAACATCATTAAACACTCGTATTAAGATTATCGGCATAACTCAGCAAGCAACATTTAGTCGACTGAGTTGGGAGCCATTATGTTCGCTGGCACAACGATTTCTAATAGATTGTTGTGCAACTATATGTTGTATAGATGAAGCACATTCAATATGAACCAGGATTTAACAAAATCATCAGCGAAAATGCGTTTTCCGATATTGTATGCAGCTAATTGGGTTGTTATGTCGAGCGATACGTTTATTCATTTAACGTTTTAACCACGTCAAGGATTCTGCGTCTTGTTGCAAACAAATATATGTTGTTTTGTAGTAATACAGTCATTTTAGTAAGGTTATTAGTAATATGGATACGCAATGTTAATATTTTCCGAATATTTGCCACAAAACAAACGAGGTTCATATTGAGTTCATTCATGATCAATTATTTTATTTCAATCATTTAAAAACAAAACAGCTCGACATATACATGTATTCAGTAATACCCACAAAGGATTACCAAATATAAGATACAACCTAAACTTCCTAAGACCGTTAACATCCGTTGTTCGATTAACGGTAACCGCATTTAGTAAATGATTATCATTGTGTGCTTTATCAGCGCATGGTTATGTTCAAAGCTATGCTCCAAAATTGTCAATTTATTGCTTATTAGTTCGCTGTTAAAAAACACCCCAGTCTTATTGGTTCTTATTTGTTCTTATTAAGACACCAGTCCAGTCAAATCAATGAGCAGACACTCGCTATTTAGAATCCACCTTGCGTTTCTATGTAGTTGTCTCATGGAAATAAGTCGTGACAATAAATCGTTAATATGTTGTCACAAGGAACATCTATGTTACAATATAAAACACTTTTTGTGAAAATCGATTTAATTGTTCAAGATACGAGAAGAAAATAATAACAGGTGTCTGAGATTTGCTTACTGTGTTTAAAAAGCTGTAAAATGACGAGTCCCAGAAGGCATAATACTTCTCAGACATGTGTAGAATACTGAGCGAATTTGGCCCATATTTATGACATGAATATTATAGGTTGTCTGCAAATTTACCCATCTGATTACTCTTTCTGTACTAAACTCATTTACTTACAACGATTTAACTAGTTATAGCTGGGTAAATCTATTACCATCTTATAAAACGGTAGGCGTTGATTAATCAACGTGTTTATAGGGTAATGTTTTGTATACTCTCTACACCAGTTTATGTATATAGATCATTAAATGGGTTAGTTTACTGGTTGTTTTTGCATGTTCAGAAATACTTTCTTATAAAATGACTTATCTTGATAGACTTAAGATACTAAACGATCTCAAGTGAAATGATCTGCGACATAGTGTAGCATTTAATGGACTGTTTTTAAATGTTTACGCGCCAGGATTGGAGACAGGGTTGCGTAGTTATGTTTCGTAATATGCATTTAAGTTAACATCATCGATCTAGGTTTAAAACAGATAATATAGTTAACAATTAAATAAGCATATGACAACCATGACCTTGTGTTCAATGTTGATAAGCCTATTTAAGGGCCACATCGACAACATTTTCCCATAAATAAAGACTCAAGAATAGTTGCTCTGCTTACAGAATTAATTTGATATCTAAGATAATAAAAGTATATTTTGAACACTTTTTTTTAAATCATGCACCTGTATACTTACACAAAAACTGAGACTGTTGCACCTTAACATTCTTCCGAGGATTGGTACGCATAGAGTATTCCATGCGTGCCTTATTCATAATGAGTTTGCTACGTCCTACTTATTACTCTGTTTCTGTGTTGTTGTTTTTACATAATGAGAATCAATGTGAAACAAACAACAATATGCTGATAATTTTCGGAGAAAAACCCTTATGATATAGAAGATATTTGTTTATGTCAGTGTAAGATCGTTTGTTATTTCACGAGTGGTCATAGAAAATATATATTCACGAGTGGCGCAGCCACGAGTGAAACTATTATTTTTCGATGATCACGAGTGAAATAACAAACGGTCTTACACTGACATGAACAAATTGTATGTTTCTTTAATGCCCCTTTTTCAAGAAAATAATTAACAGCTGTTTCCCTTTCGCTGAAAAGTTACCCTTTCTCGGAGTTTCTCCCGTGGCGTGTCTCGATACATTTCAAAACACAAAAAGACGTCATTAGTGTGACGAAATGACGCCATTATACCAGCGAAATTCTCCAGTTAAACTCTTTAACAACGTAAATAACGGTGATAAAGCATAGAATAAAAAGAAAATTTGTTGGATACGGTAGAATGTCGATTTTAATTAACTCGTGATCATAGAAAATATATATAAAATTATTTATGATAATCTAAAAAAAGACAAAGTAGTTCCGAAATTTTGTTCTTTTCACCGGTGAAAAGAAAAAATTTGTTCTTTTCACTGCTGTTATTTCACTACAGAAATGTCATATTTTATCATTATCATCCCCTTTTCACAACATACAATGCTCCCTGTATGATGTATATTGAACAGTGCTTGAGATTTGATTATCAGCATGAGTACACTATGTATTCACTGGGAACGTATCGTCGTGTTTGACATTTTATTTGGTCATAAAATAACATATAACACGTTATTTCTATTCAAAGAAACATTCTGAAACAGCTTTATCAAATGTATGCAAAGTTGTATATTTTTCTTCATTATCGCGTAACACATACATGTATACCTTGTACGAAATGACACAATACTATTTCCAATTATAAAACTTGAATAAAATGTATGTGAAAGCATGACAATTTACGTGATCCTAAACACGAGTAAGTTAAACGTTCCGAAAAATATAAGTTCGTGCGCGTTTTACAAACATTTTTTGAATGTATATGTTTTCTGAATCGACTTTGAACATTTCTCTTCCCTTTTAAAATAGAAACACACACACTTATATCGAATTTAATTTTGATGTTTTTCAGTTGGTTTGAATAAGAAATTTGATTTGTAGTATTATGTTTTTCACCCGACTATAAATTTTTATCAAAATACTTCACGTAAAAAAATACTATAAAATGTTTTCACCAAACAAATTACACAGTAACTGTT
Source organism: Dreissena polymorpha (assembly GCF_020536995.1). Lineage (NCBI taxonomy): Eukaryota > Metazoa > Mollusca > Bivalvia > Myida > Dreissenidae > Dreissena > Dreissena polymorpha. Next base: position 7,113,143 of record NC_068360.1, read on the forward strand.
TGTTTGATTAAATCTAGCGGAAATATTATATCAAAACTGCAATTACAATCTCTTTCATAAATTCATATTGACAAAAAAGAACTGGCTTATATGTGTTTAGACAAATGTCTTAACTACACTTGATAGGCAAATCTACGCATTGCGATACGACACAACCTGATTATGACGTTGGATTAAATGCAAAATAGGATTTACATGCGAATTAAAGACGAGTAATTTCTACTGTAAATATGTGATTCACTCTGAACCCAAATATATACTAAACAAAAGAATATGTGTCGGCGTTTATCACATGTAGCACACGTTTGTTGTGTAGAGAGAAATTACTTTTCCGGCAAACTATCAAACCCAGGTATAAATTAATGTTATGAGCTCGATCTTTTATTTAGCGTGTGCCCTATTTTTTGTGGACACCCTATTTATATCATTTATATCTTGTCAACTGTTTTTTAATTGTATTGTTTAGTTATTTTATCATTAATAAAAACATAAACTTAATCCTGAAAATACGAAAAATATATTGTTAAAATATATAATACTGTGAGGAGCATGAACAATAATAAAAATAGCCTTACTTGATTACAACTCATATACGCTTAATCCACGTTAAGATCCCATACGTGTAAATAATAATTCACATTTCTCCAATAATCGATATATTTTCTAGTACTTCACAGTTTTAACCTTAAATTATTTTAAACAATAAAAACCAATCTTTATTCAAAAACCTCTCTCGGAATGCTTACTCAAGTAACAAACACATTTTCGCACGAGATCGCATCGACAAATGAGCATTGGTAAGGTCTGCTTTCTCTATAAAATCGGTTGTCGGCTGTACACGGTCTCGTGACTGTTTGATCGACTCACGTGAGCTCGAGTACTCTGAAGGTATTGGACTGTATTAAAGACTCTCAGCTGCAAATTTCACAGACAAAAGTATTGGCGTAAACATGTCATTCAATGTTTATTTGAAATTTATAATTTATATTCTAACGACAATACCTAAACAACGCGAGGGACATTATTCTGATGAATCCCTCGTCTAGATATAACTAAGATATAAATGAAATATAAACAACGGACAGCAGCCGATCGCAACTTAAACAATGGCTTCTTTCTTTAAAATGCGGTAAAATTAGCGTGGCGGGATATCAATGAGTAGGAGAGTAAATGGACAGACACTATTTCTTTGCATGAAGTAGTGAAATAAAAACAGCAAACGAAGTGAATTTTTTTTTTAAATGTTATACAAACTTAATTGATTAAGTTTTTTTAATACATGAGTGGATAGAAACACTTACACAATAAATATTTTAAAAAACATGTTTCAACAGCATAATCTGCGAACAGGCGTTTTTCGGATATTGTATGCAGCTAATTGTGTTGTAATGTCTAGCGATACCTGTGCTGATTGTACGTTGTAACACGTCATAGATGTTGCGCCATGCCTCAAACAAATATTTGTTGTTTTGTAGTAATTGGGTCATTTTATTTAGGTCATTGTATTATGGCTACGCAATGTCAATATTTTCCAAATATTAGCAATATAACATAGTAGTCTAATAATAATTCGTTTCTATATTGTATTCATTCATAATCAATTATTGTATTTCATTCATTTAAAAACAAAACAGCTCAGAATATTTTCAGTTATAGCCACACGGGTTTACGAAACAAAAAATATAACCCAAACTTCCTTACACCGTTCACGTCCGCTTTTCGATTAACGGTAACCGCATTTAGGAAATAATCCTCATTGTCGGTGTTATCAGCGCGTGGTTGTGTTCGTAGCTATTCTCAAAAAAGTCAATTTATTGCTCATCATTTCGCTTTTAAGAAACATCTCGGTCTAATTGGTGCTCATTAGTTCTTTGTTAAGACATCGGCTCAGTGCAATCGCTGAGCAGAAACTCGTTATAAAGAATTGGCAATGCGTTTCTATGAAATTGTCTTAAGGAAATAAGTCGTGATAATAAATCTTAAATTAGTTGTCACGCGGCACAATGGAACATCTATGTTATAAGGTCGAATAATTTCTTTGGAAATGTTTTTAATTGTCAGAGATACGAGAAGAACATAATTATCGGTGTCTGAGATTTTCTTACAGTGTTTAAAAAGCTGTAAAATGACTAGTCCCAGAAGGCATAATACTACTCAGACATGTGTAGAATACTGCGAGAATTTGGCCCATATTTATGACATTAAAGCATCAATATTATAGGTTGTCTGCATATTTACCCATTTGATAACTCTTTCTGTACGAAACTCATTTACTTACAAAGATTTGACTAGTTGGGAAAATCTTTTACAATCCTATAAGATGATAGGCGTTGATTAATCAACGTGTTTATATGGTAATGTTTTAAACACTCTCTACATCATATTATTTATATAAATCTTTCAATAGCGCTTGTTTACATTTTGACTTTATACGAAAATATCTGCAAAATATGCGAGAAAAACTGTATCATGCAAATTCAGGTGATTTGACACTTACTTAACTATTGACATTTGCATTTAAAATTATAACATATTAAATAGCGGCATACAGCACCAGTTTTGTATAGTTTTAATATGATTGTGATATATTACGTCAAACCTTAGAAGGTAATTATAGGTCTAAACAACACATTTACATTTATCTTGGATTACATAAGTGGTAATGTATTTCAGTTAAGATGTCAATAATATAGCAAGCCATGACACCCAAGACACTTTATCAGGAGAATTAAAAGTAATCATGCATGCAAACTGCTCTTATAGATTATTAAATATGAATACACATCGATTAATGTTTAAAGCCACGGAATCGTCATTCCAAAGCACTGGGAGCTTATTACTTTTTGCGAGCTAGCTGTACCTTACATTTATTCCAAAATTTATATGCAATCAAACTCGTGCATTAGACGAGTATGCGATGTAATAGAATGTACCTGTGCAGAAAATCACAACATACGTGCCAAAACGTGATGTGTTAATCGCATACTATATTAATAAATGTGATGTACTAGTGGAACGCTACTGAAATGATTAGGAAATATGTTTAATAGTTATTACTATCCAAAGCAATATTCTTTAACAGCTTTATCAAATGTTTGCAACGTTGAATATTTGTTATTATCGAGTTAAACATATATTTATACATTTTACGAAATGACAAAATAATTTTTTCAATTATAAAACTTTGAAACAATGTAAGAAAAATCATAAACATTTACGAAAACCAAAAAAAATATCGTTTCAAAAAATATAACTTCGTGCGCTGTTAACATATATTTGTTGAATGCATTTGTTTTCTGAATCGACTATCTACATGTGTCGTCCTTTTCAAATTAAAAAAGACACAATTGGTTTGAATAAGTAATTTAATTTCTAGAAATATTTCATTCACCCGACAATTGATTTATCAAACATTTCAAGTAAAAAAATAATATAAACATTTTTCACCAACAAATTATATATTTCGTTTTTTTTTAATCTAGCGAAGATATTTTATCAAAACTGCAACTTCAACCTCGTTCATCGATTCAGATTAATAAAACACTAACTTGCTTATATGTGTTCAGACATATGTTTTTACTACATTTGATATTCAAAGTGACGCATTACGATAAAACACAACCTGGTTATAACGTTGGATCTAAAGCAAAATGAAATTTTCATGCGAATTATTACGAGTTACTAGTACTGGAAATATTGTATTCACTCCAAATCCAAATACATATTGTAACACAGAATATATTTCGGCGTTTATTACATGTAGCACATTTGTGTTATGTATAGAAAATTTACTTTATTGGCAAAACTGTCGAACCCGGGTATAAATACATACACCTTAATGTTAGGAGCTCGGTATTTTATTAAGCGTTTGTTATATTTTGTGAACACCCTATATGTATCAGTTTATTTCTTTTCTTGATTGCAACTCATATATGCTTAATCCAAGGTTAAGATCCCACACGTGTAAATAATAATTCAAATTTCTCCAATAATCGATATATTTTCTGGTACTTCACAGTTTAAACCTTTAATTATGTTAAATAATAATTACTGTTTAATATTCTATATCGGAATTTTTACCCGAGTAACAAACACATTTTCGCAGCAGATCGCTTCGGCAAATGAGCATTGTTAAGGTCTGCTTTCTCTTTAAAATCGGTTGTCGGCTGTACGAGCTCTCGTGACTGTTTGATCGACTCACGTGAGCTCGCATACTCCGAAGGTATTGAACTGTATTAAAGACTATTCAGCTGCGAATGTCACAGACCAAGACTTTGGCGTAAACATGTTCTCATTAAATAACTGCTTCACTGACAATTTAGTAATTGTTAATGGTTAGGCGGCTTAACATTTGTCTTTTCTGTTTTTTGTGTGTGAAAATACTCGGTGATAATTTTGTCTGGCAGTAGGTTTAATGTTCCTAATGAGTTTTTTGCGAGATTTTACCGGATTGAGACATGAAACAAGAAGTTAAGGCTGTATTATTGTGTAAATACAATTATTAAAAAGGAACACTAATACTTACTTCTACCCTCAAGATCATAATTTTTAGAATTTAAATGTATACAACTGATATCGTTATGTCCTAAATAATTGTTCAGACATTGTCAAAATTTTGTTTGCGAAAGGTAAATATTTGACATTAAGCTATTAATTTTAGACCATACTATACAAATTGAAGGATCAGAATAAAGCCACAATGTTTAAAAACAGATACAACTGATTTACCCTCAACCATCAACATGTTAACGCAATAGGAAGAAGTGGTTTGAATCGACACGCCCAGCAATTTCCCCTATGAAAATGAGTATCATTTAATTGCGAACTGCATGTAAAAAATGTGTTGTCATTATATGATTTATTATTTTTATAATTAGTCAACGGATACTTAGATAAACACATATTTTGAAAGTCACACAATTTAAGAGGAATTACAAGCAAATTATAAGAAGGTGTCTATCTGAAAAAAAACGTTTAACATATTAATCTATTAATGCTTAGTTAAATGGCTTGATGTATATTCTTTATTATTTTGATCGTCAGTACACGTTTTGTAGACGACCCTCAATATGAAAAGAAGTTGCTCCAATTTATGTCTCAACGCACTGTGTAATTTATTTAAGTTTTCTATTGGTGTGTTCCGTGTCAGGATTATAAGGTGGATAGCCATAGGGTAGATAATTCCAACATCAGTTCGGTTTGTTCAATAGTTCGCGTAACCAGGTTTAAAAAAAATGTTTTTGCATGAGTTTTAAGTATTATCATTACCATTAATCCTGTCGCAAAAAAAACTAAATAATATAGCCTGTTTCTATAAGTTAAATTTAACTGCTTCCTTTGAATTTGATTATACTTGTACGACTATTTATTATCTGGTGTTATCACAATTGTTAACATGGTCATTTTACTTGTTGCTGTGTTTGTCTTGTTTTGTTATTTATTTTAAGTGTACTACTATTTAGTTTATACTACTGATTTTGAGAATCCAAATATCATTGTGTTATATTTAGCGCAATTTATTTTTCACTGCTACTTCCGTTTGTTCGGTGTGTTCTTGCTAAATTTTATGTTTTATTGTGTAAAGACATGGTGGTCTAGTTTTTGTTTCTTGTTAATTTTTTTTCTTCAAATTCCTGTACACAAGATGTATGCTTTTTCATAGGACTATTTAGTGTTCTGTTTACGTTTTGTCGTGTGTATATGCCACAGACAATTTACCATATCTAATATAATAGGGAATCTATCATACTTTTTTGTCAAACACCAATACTTTTTATGTATTTCGTTAAATGACTCAAGGGCACATTATTTATTTTAACTGTAGTGACGTAAATGATAATAAAAAAGAGATTTGATGGAATGCATTACATAACAAATATAAAGGCTGTTATCTTTATCTTACAGAACGCTCAATGAAATGCACAAATTTAAAAACAGAATTAATTCAGAATTGAGTGGGAATTGCTGCTTTTGTTAGTGGTTTATATATATTATTGAGAGTTGACATCTTTATCAAAAATATATAACAAATTCCAGTAAATTCAGATACGAGAGCTTACAGACTTAAGTCAGTATTTCAGGTTTTTCGGGCATATAATGCTACCTGATGAATAACAGATCATAAAGAAACACTGGGTAATATTATTATGTTGAAGGACTAAAAGATCAACAGGTTCTTAAAATTGGTATATGGTATCCGTTCATACATTTAAATGTCAACAAGAACATCGCAACTTCAAAATTATCACCACATAAGATGAATATATGTGGGTGATTTAACAAGGATGAGTAACATTTGCAATTGTATATACAATTGTGAGATGACACATAGTTATAGTAATACTATTAGATAACTAGTAATCTTAACATAATTTGTATGTGCCATATCGGCATAAAATCAACACAATTCGACTTGTCAGTTGAACTGTCAGGGCATTGTCAGCTAAGTATATGAACAGGTTCCCAACCACTGCAGGATTTCAAACTAATAACAAGTTGATATCTCTGTTAGGTAAGTAATACTCCGGAAAAAAATAAATAAGAACAACAAATTACAAAGGGGTATGTCAATCACTCGTAACATGTTACAAAGGACACTATATGAAGTGATGTTATTGTGAAGTCAATGTACAGTGTTATTAGTAAACATTTTGTCTTAAGTAATAAAGTTTGTTACTTTCACTTAATTATGAAATATACAAACAATTTAACAAAATACATCAATATGAAATCCGCTCATGAAACACACACACACAAATTTATATAATTTCCTGGGACACTGACTTAAAGGTATATCAATCACATCTATTGAAGTGTGTGTTTGCGGCTTATTGTTTCGCCTTTGTAATCGTAATTTCTTGAATAGCGCCTTCAAAGGCCAATTACTCTGTAAATATGGGAGCAAAAGTTATTGCTCGGGTGCAATATTTATATTCACTTCGCATAACTAACTTTAGGTCCGTACTTACGGTGTCCTTTAGATTGTTTGTAACGACAGATATGACATATTAATATTAGTAATCACATGTATCGCCTTGCCTAACATACCTTTGACGCATGACTTAAACGTTGTTATTTTTTCATTTTAAATTATACACGCTCAGTAGTCAAGAAGAAAAACTAACATTCAATTGGCAAACCTACTACTAAATCATCAACATTCGGACTATCTATACATGTTCATAGATAGCATGTTGTGTAAATCTGCTCACAACAAAATGTCCTTTTGCATGGAAAATAATTATCTCATAACAGTAAACTCACAGGTGAGGGTGTGAAATTATTTTGTCGAAAGTGTTTATAAAAGATTAATAAAAGTAAGGTAAGAGGCAACTAAAGTGGTCGGTCTAGTCTAGACAATAATTGAGATCATACTTTTGCAAAGTTTAAACTTATTAAATATTTATAACGCAACCTCGATTTATCATATCGCCCGTTTTCTATGAATTATTTTTATTATGCTTGCCAATGAAATGTACAAGTCGGTGACCCAAGTTTTAATCAATAAATTTTTATATTTTTCTGTTGAGAAAAACAAACTTTCGCTAATAAAAGGGTTTCAAGAGTAAACGTTTGATATTCATCAAATAATGTTATGTTATGCTGATGTTATCACTCAGAAATAAACTAGGAAAAGCCATCTCCTGAGACAATATTAATAGAACTATACCGCATAGCGCATTTTTGCACAGTCTGCACCCAAGCATATTTTATGGTTATTTGAAATTTATCATTTATATTCTAACGACAATACCAAAACAACGAGAGGGACATTATGCCCATGAATCCCTCACCTAAATTAGTTTGATATTAACAGACATATTTTTACAAGAAGTTACTCTGTACACTTAGCAATAAAGTTAAGAAAAGGGTTGGCTAATTTTAAGCACAAAGCCATCATTTGAATATTTAAGTAGAATACAACTTATGAAGTGATATTACATAGAAAACAAGATTCTGGGTATTGTGGTTTTGCGAGCGATTTTATCGTGTATCTATGTTTCGTGTTGCTCTCTGGTCTAAAGATGGTTGTCATGCTAAGGAAACGATATTAACTACGTTTGTAAAAGACCACTTAATGGTGCTTTACACCAAATATCTGGCCTTTCAAGTTGAAAGTATGATAGAAGAGTGTACAAGTTTTTTGACAGTGTTCATATACAACTAAAGTTGATCCTTGGACATGGACATTATTGACGCAATTTTTATGACAAGAAGCTTCTTTAGCGTTTGGCAGTAGAGCGTTTTGTGTAATCTCGGTTTAGAATATATTTTTGTTTCACCTAGCTAATTTTCAAAAGTTTATGAAAAATACATCGCGTATTGATTGTGTATTATCTGTTTCGAGATGGACCTTATTATTATTATTATACTAGTAACGAAATCATTAACCCTATCTATCGTTATAATAGATGTCCGATACTTATGACATAAGTACACTAAATTTCTGTCCGGCGATTTTTATTCCCGGATCACCTTTATTTTTTTATTGAGTTTCTGTTTACATATATTGATTTGAATAAAAGATTCTTAAAACGCATATGGTTTGTGATGAATTTAAATTTGATGTACGGCTATCCCTCATACCAGTCTGGATCCCGATGTTTTATATTAGTTTAAACATATTTATTTCAAGCAATACAATTTGTTATTACATAGCATTACATGTAACATTTATACAATGAACATGTTTGAATAGTATTTCGACAGACCCGGAATTAATTGTGTCCACAGATAAATAAAAACGAGCATTTTGTATCGACAAAAATCTAAGTAATCATACCACATCTAGCGTTAAAATTTTGGCTATTGCTATAAGGAACACTGATTGTTAAGGTGTTAGCTTTATTTGACGAAATACTTAACGAAATTTTCGTTGATTTTGAGCGTTATAGTGACTTTAAACCATTATAACAGGTAATCGTATTGCGTCTCCATAAGAATTAGTACATCATCTTCCATGAGCCAATATAACATAATGATTATTTCCGTAGCGTTCCCCGTACACAACAAATATAAAGAAGACGTTTGAAGGCAATAATGAGATCAGTTTATGTCATCTAAACGTGTCCTTGCAATTGATATCGCATTCAATATGTGGTTGACCTCTAATTCGATGTCTTCAATTCCAGTCAGCGGATAGTAAACAGGCATCAGACAGGAAATGATTTTAAAAAGGTTGGTAAAATTAACCTCATAAATTATCAGCTTCGTTACTGCACTTGTTCCCCCTATGTGGTCAACTTGCGCAATGCGGAAACACCATTTAATTACATTCTCAGTATTGACTGAATAATTTGACTACTTTGACTTCATAGGGGACCACAGGGAACCGTAAATGACATGGTAAAATTGATATGAACTACGTTTGATAGTTATTTGATTTGGGGTTTTATTGTTTGATGGAAAACATATTCTTTCTTGTAGCAGAATGAATTATATCATTCGTTTGTTTAGTATGTTTAAAGTGCAACATTTTGGATTGAAGTTTTTAGTTGTTTTATGGCACATCCGTTTTGGCTGTCGTATGACTTTTATGGCATTATTAGCTCAAAGTTTCCGACTAACTTGCCTATAAAATATAACAGTGACTGTAAAAAACATGCATATATTTTGATACGTTGTATTGTCTTATATTTTAACTGGTTTTATGTTACGTATGATTGAAAAAAATGATTCTTTATTTCACCACAATACTGTATTATCTTGTGTAAATATTACCTTTGCGATATGTGCATGACACTTCTTAAAAATATACACACCACTACATCAAAATGTTATAGTTTGAGCTTACTCGTGTTTTACATTCTTTGTCAAGATTTATATCTTTCACAGCTAAGTTTGACACCATATATTGCAATCACATGTCATAATCAGGTGTTGTTTTAGTAACACTCAACAACACAAAAACCATCCCCACCAACAAAAAGGTCATGGTAAATTTACGAAGCATTTGAATAATAAACAGCACAACCACACAATCCATATTACTTTCTGATTTTTATACATCTCGTAACCCTACTGACGAATATTTTATAATTCATAATGATTGTTCAAGAACGAAGTCAGTTCAATACTACGTCAAGTCTATCAAAGGAACTTTATAACTCTATAAAAACAGTAAATGTACACAAAAATTGAGTGCCTCATCAATCTTATGTTTGTTAAAAAATGTTATAAATAAACAGAAGTCAACAGGTTAACTTACATGCTTATACTGGTACGTTAAGTTTTATTAGTTTAGCATCTATACGTACATAATTGCAAACAATCATTGTTGTCGGTGGAAAAGGGCCCATAACTCTACTGATACATAACAACTCGGTTACACTATGTCCGCATTTAATTTGCCGGTTTACCAACTCACGTTTTTCATGGAATTGCTTGGTCACCAATACTTAGTGCAGCTACCTTTCTCAGTATCATACATGTTTTAAAGCAAAGCCAAGTTCAATTATTTTACAGCAGCATTAGTTACACTATTTCATTCTTATTTTTCTTCAAAAAACATCAAAGCTTGTGGCTTTAGAAAAAACAAAAACAATTTTTTCTCTGTGATTTTCTATTCATCTTGTAACCCTTATGGCGAATATTCCATAATTCATAGTTTTCGTTTAAGAAGTAACTCATTTAATACTACATCTTGTATATCAAAGGAAAACAAACACAAATATTATTGAGGGTTCGGAAAATAAAGTAGCGAGTATCAACAAATAAATTAATGTTGTTATTTACAATATATAAGCCTCAATAAATAATGTGACCCCAGCTGTTGTAAGTTTTGGCTAAAGGGAAATCATTTTAAGATGTGTAAATGACCCGATAAATATTAAACCTCTGAGCTATTAACGGAGTAAAACATATGTATAATGAGGCCCTTAGGACAGTACCAATTTTCATCCCTGAGGCAATAAATTAGCGGCCTTTTTAGATACGCACTATATGATGTTATTTCCTACATCTGAAATGTATGTGCATTTCTTTTATAGGGAATTGGGCATACTTATACAATGTTGAAGAAAACCAGTAGACGGGTTAAATTATACGGCAAGTATTAAACCTCGAAGCCATGACATTTAAGGAAAGATTGTGTATTGCTCAAGTTCTAAAGTCTTCGGAATACTTCCATTAAAATAATTAGCAAAAAAGCACATTGTATCACTATTGAAATAAATCAGATATATTTTTCCTTCACTTAGGTTTTTCAGTCCATAAAGTATACATTTGTTTGCTTTAATATCACAAACATAGAAAATCCTACGCACGGCAAGTATTTACATGTTAATGTAAACATGTTAAGTAAAATTTAAAAATAAAAGCAAAGTCACTATACAATTTGCTATTATAACAAAACCTAGTAATTGAAAAAATGCTCCCATTTGATCAGAAGTCATTCTCAACGAATACAATTTTTCGATCTTTTGAAACAATTGGTAACAACTATACACATTCAAAATACATATTAAGCACTGTCCGTTAGTAACATATTGCAATATTATGAAACGTCAAGAGCTCAAATGGTGTAAAAGCCGAAGTACTTAAGATTGGTGTATATAATTCTAAGGTTTATAAACATTAAGTCTATATAAATTAGAGATTAGTCCAAGTTTAAGTTTCACAATAACTGAAGAAGATTATGCAAGCAACCATGCTTTGTTTAACGTGTCATAATGTTACACTTAGTACTCCCTAGATCGAATAGCAAATATTTATTATTGATAATAAGTATCGTTTCAACTAAACACAACACTTTAAGTCGATTTTGCACCGATTTAATTTGGCGCTACGAGTGTAAAATGTATGTTGTGATTTAACACAAATTCTTTCAAATCTGTGGTGTCAAACAAAAGCTTAAATTAATATAACAAACATTACACAACATTAACATGTGATTCCCAAAACACCTTCTTCTGTTTTTGTTAGATAGTGTATAGCTAATGGAAAGTCAAGAATAGGGAATTGTGGTGATACAAACTCGCGTTAGAATGAAAAACACGTAGGAAGTAGAACGGGCTGTCACAACAGGCATTTACTAAAAATACATAAATTACACATATTGTAAACCTTTAAATAAGGTTATATTTAATTGAAATTTAAGTTATCGGAATTCGTTGATACAATGAGGGAGCGAGTAAAACATTATGTGTGTCCTTCTGATATTTTAGAACAGTAGTTTCATTATTATAATTAATTATAATGTGAGTGTAAAAACTCGCATTTTTACTTGTATATGTTAATTTCAATGTTATAAATGATCGTATGTGTATAGGAGTTTCATTTAGTTATTTATTAAAATAAGTGCATGACATAATATGATATATAAACCAACATATGTAGTCGGTCACTTGGTTGTAACGTTTAAAAAACATCATGTATAAATTCAAAGTTGATGGTTACCGAGATATGAATAAGAAGTTTATATCAATAACTCTGTATTCATTGCTTAACAATTCTTCAAATATGAAAATCCAAATGCATAGAATAAAACACGTTTAAAATATTAACACTTAACAATAGTAAAAATAACGTTTGTTAAAAGGTTTTTGCTCAATCGTTGTCGATGTTTGGACGAAAAGCAAAACTATGATCCATGTTGTTTTTGTTCTTGATATTTTTTTTACCGCATATTGAATATCCAGAACTTTATATTAGAAAACTGAAGAAAAGGTAAAAACTTAAATATGTAAATTATCTTAAACCTTTGTGCAAAAACAATACGAAATGTGTGTATCTTATTTTGTTTTTATTATATTGTAATACAGTATGTTTCATTAAAAACAATACCATTAAATATGTTTGTTAATAACTAAATTAATTAAACAGTATGTACAACGAAATAATCTAACATGAATTTTGTTTAATGACTTGTTTGAATATATATTCAGGTATATGAAGTATTGTATATTTATTATGTAAGATTTCGTTCCGCAGCTGGTAGGGAATATGAATGTAAACTAGTTTTACCATGTTATCGGTTGAACTACAAATCTCTTTTTATGAATATTTAATATACAATTGGCTGATTTTTTCTTTCGCTCTGTGTTGAAAGAATCATTTTTCTGATTAAAACAGTAAAATGCTTATGATTGCCTTACAATTAAATTAAGTAATGATGCATTGTAACTGACGTTACTTGTGTCAGTTAATACTCACATCCCGGGACGGGTCATACTGGAACCAAATGAAAGTATGTCATTTTGTTGGTCTGTCCGAGGCCACAAACTTGATCTTCCTTGTAATGCTTTAGATTGCTACATTTTACTACATTTGGTGTCGAGAGGGAAGGGTATCCGTCACTTCTGTTATGAATATAAATATATTAATCTTGCGCTGCAATCAGTGCGACCAATACTCGCTGTTAGTTATAGCAAACGCAAAGTTTTAATGATATACTTGTAATTTGATTAGTAAAAATTGTTTAGTTTTACTTTTAGTTTATTATTACAGGCACATATTTTTTCACTTTCAATTATCCTTAAAATTTATATACAATTTAAGCAACATGTAAACACAAAACAGCCGTTTCGCTAATCTTTAATTAACTTAAGGCTCAGCTTGTATTCCATAAAGTACTTCATAAAAACGAACACAAGTCATTATGTTATTTCCAAAGTTCCCCAAGTGCTTCGGGAAGAAAGAACTGCATTAACGTGCATATAAAGAATTTTAACAATCACGTGGAAGACGTCATAGGGCGTAACGGTAATCCAACAATCAATCTTCAGGTACAGCTAAACATGTATGTCGCAATAATGCGACTTATTTTATTTATTTTTTTCATTTGAAACGAAACACATATGTTTACAAACTGCTACCTGTTTCTATTTACAGTGAGTGATTGTTGAATGATTCAACACATTTGCTGCAATTAACTTACACAGTTACACCATAATGTATTAAAATAATATTAAAGTAATTGTAATCTGAAAATTGTGGAATGTGCTAATAATGAATGCATTACCATATTGTGTTTAATTCTTTAAACGGATGAAATTTTCATGAAAAAGGTTGTGTGTGGAGTGAAAATCAACGGCTTAAACGCCAAATTTGTGGGACGCACATATGAAGCCTGGGTAAACTCAGACATTTGATGAAAATTATTAGATTTGCTGATTTATAGGTATTGAAATTTCATTGGCAAAACAAACATAACAAATATCAGTGTAGTTTATTTGAATACGCACTATACAAGAAATATACAAGAAGAATACCGATACATACAATAACGAATAAAATATGCACGTATTTAGAAAACATAAAAAATATATTGCTTTGTAAAAGAAATCATTCAACTCGTAAATATAGCATTACCCTATACGATTACATATAATCTCTTGTATTGTAGCTCAGTTCACAATGTATATTATAAAAAAGGAAATTCACAGTTGTTTTGCCGACATGCCCTGGAAATACGAGGCTTCGTGGGGAAAGGAACGTCTCAGAATAGCTTGTGCAGTATGCCTATCAGAGACGACAGTTTACGCCTTAACTCAATTTCCGCTAAAAAGATACTAAAATTAAACGAAAACACTATGGGATCGTAATATGTCGTCCCTGATAAACCTGTTCGGATCGCAGAGTCTAATATAGTCCGACACTTTGCATGAAGCCCCGTAGTTCAAGGCGAGGTTCATATCATATATCATGTGGTAAACGCTGATGTAATTGATAAACCATTAGATAAAATTTAAAGCAACTCGTAGTCAAGTAGACACGATTGTATGCAACTAATATACAAGTAGAGAAAAGTCGTATGCGATTTATAGACATGTAGGCACAATTGTATGCAAATGGTTAACATGTAAATATTAGTTTATGGAACTGATAGAAAAGAAGACATAATTGTATGCAACTGGTAGACATGGAGACATAATTGTATGCAACTGATAGACAAGCAGACACAGGGTTTGTATACACGGAAAACCCCATCCAATCGATATTTTAAGCTTGAAGCTGATACCGTTTGCAGTTGTTTCTATATTATCCGTACAAAACTTAAATAAAACGTATTTAAACTATAGAATCATAACTCTAAGCATTTTAAATACAATAAATTATCATTCGTATGGGATGCGAATATATTACATGCTTAACGTTTAAATGACTTGCTCTGGACACAAAACAAGTGTATGCATTCTCAAAAATCCTAATTTTACACAACGTTTAAAAGAGTAATGCTTCTCGCGCATAGTTCAACCGTGGAATTATATATTTACAAATAAAGTTTTAAGTTTTTGCCTCGTGTAGTTTTCCGATGTTTCCGTACAAATCCCCAAATATGACTTAAATAATTTAGGGATACCTGTTTTTGTTATCAAGATATGCGGCGGAAAAAAACACATATAACAAGTATAAGCAAGAGCAAAGGCAGTTGTACTATATAATACCTAAAGATCAAAAATAAATTGTGTCATCATTTCAAAGTAGGATTAAAATATAAAATATACACAACATCATATCATGATGCCAATTGATTCATCTTTACAGGTTGTGTTCCCCTTGTTTGGATGGGGAAAAACATTGAATACGACTTATCAATGTAAATTTGAAAATGAAGTAATGTTCATATGCAAACTAAATACGTAATAATAGCATCCTTAAACATTATTTTCGTTTGACTGCCCTACTGTCAATACTAATCGCTTCATTAGTAACGGATATTGCAATACATGCTTTGTTATTTTGTAGTATGCAAAGGTGAACTGTAGCGTTGACTTATTAATGCATACAAATGATTTTAAAATGTATGAACATATGTATTTATTAACCTGTAAAGTCTTTATTTATGGTTGTTTTAGAAGTCACAGACATGCTTTTATATTTGCTGAAGTAGCTGCAAACAACATTCTTAAAAGAATTCATTTCACTTTGTGGAAAACCAACAAACGTAAACAAAATACAGTTTTGCGTAGTACTTTGTATTTAGCACATGTATGGTATGTTTTCCACCAACAGTTATCATTAATATTTGATTGAATACAATGCTTGCAGATGGTTACAGTAATATACATGAGGAAAAGTGTATAATTGTTTTAAAGTGGTCAAGTGGGTAAACACTTGGTGCAAGCCAAATGTCAGAAAAAAAACAGAGACAACAAATAATGCGCTGAGTTATGTTTATATTGTTTCTAAGATAATTTCAACCTTGAACAAGTGGAGACAAAACAAACCTAATTGTTTAAGTAATTTAAAATGCCAACTGAATTTAGTTGTGATATCACAAAGGTTAATTGATACAGTAAATGAGACATTTTACAAAAACGCGTGCTATTTAATTGAAATTTGACCTTTATATGTAGCAGCATGAGTTGTCGCATATCGAGAAAACAAAGGAAATGGAATATATATACTTTTCGCAATTACGAATGTTTTGATACCAAAGCATCGTAGTATTCGAAAACAGCAGTCCTTCTCCGTCAACCAAGATGCGCATTTCAGGACGATATTCGTGGTATTCCGAGATATTGTTGTCGAGAGACATTATATAAGAGCATGTCAACAGATGTTGCACTTCGACTGACAAATGTAAGGGGAATTAAATCAAGAACATCAAGCTTTACTAGGGTATATGCTATAGACTTTTACTCAAAGTGTTGGTAAAATCTCAACGTTTATCACATGTACAAAAGACAGTAACATACATGTTACTTTATTTACATTGAACGAGCTTAATACCGTATGTTTATGCAAAATCTGACTAAACGATGTTTGTTTTTGTAAGTTATAATAATCCAAATTGTACAAAGTAGAGTAAGTTCAAAGTATATTTCTATTTCAGACAACAATAACTCAATTAATATTGACAATACAAGTATGTTTACATAATTTGAATTGTTTATATTTGTATTGTTTAACCTATTGCATACATATTTTCTTGTAAATTTTTATTTTGTTTTTTAAATTCAGTCATATGAAAACGTAAAATTATTATTATATGTGTACCCGTGTTGTATTGTTTTGTTACCTATTAACATGTTACAGCATCCAATTGTTATTCTCTTTAAATGCGCAATTTTGTCAAATGGATATTCGCATAAAGACACAATATTTGAAGTGACCTTAATTTGAATCACACTTAACAACCCCTGAGCTACCTGTGTAGGTCTATGCTAATCATGTATCAATCACTTTTAACATAGTTTACATCATATATCTACTATGTGGACACAACATGTTGTATGTAGGACGGCAAATAAGAGCAGTGTAAATTTAAGTCAAGAAGGTAACGTGGTCATGTTTCAGTTAATTTTAGTCTTATACTTTTTTGATATATGAGCTATATTTTGTATAGTCAAGCAGTAAACCGTCTGCCTTCGATTCAAAGTTCAAGATTTGTATCATGAGAGTTAAAATGCGTAGGATAACAATATAAAGAACACCAGCTGCTGGAGCACTATTGCATTATTATTATATACAATTGTGTGGGCCTTTATTTACGGCATGTGACCAATTTCCAAAACAGTACGAAACAGCACTATACGAAAAAGCATACACACACCGCCTTGGAAAGGGGTCAATGCAAAGTTTTGGAGGGGGGGGGGTAAAACGGTTTTCGAGCGGTCAACCTCACAATTTGCCCAGCAATATTCATGATACGTATACGTATAATTAAAATAGTCAACCTCATAGCATATTAAACAATAAGACATACCTTACAATATATAGTCACGAATTTGTACATTTTTCCATGCCATTATCAGCATTGCGGGGTCATTATAAATTATTAATAATCGGCCCAGAAAGTGTGCGCGTGACGTTCAAAATTGCGTCCACATTCAGTCTTAGCCACAAATCAACGAAATAATCAGTCATATTTAGATTATTAAATGACAGGTAGCACACAATTTGAATAATACAAATATCGATTGAAACTGAAACTCTGCTTCCTATTAGATTGATGCCTCTATTTAAGCTTTAACAGGATTCACCAAACAGCAAAATGTAAAATGTAAAAGACACACTTACCTCTATGACAACTTGAATTCGATGCTTATAACAATAAAATAACAACGATATGCAATCCGTTTTCTGTTATTCTATCCGTTGATCTATATTTAGTTTGAATCACACTTTTAAACTAACGAATGATAACCACTGTCACCAAAAACACGATTTTTACAAAATCAAATGACTTGTCGGAGCGATTACAAGAATTTATCAAAGCTTCCAATTATGCACGACAAATGCACAATCCGAAATACGTTTTTGTTTTTGTTCGATGCTTCAAAAATATTTAATATAAACCTTTAACGTCCGAAAATCTAAAACTGGTGTTTTTCGTCACAGAAATACGTCATAAATTGAGTAATCAATTGAATGAAAATAAAAGTACGGAAACCTGGTTCTGTAATAAATTTAAAAGAAAGAAAAAAACACAGATAAACAAAACAAAGTAAGATATATATTATAGACGTTAATACACGGCTGAGCCGGGCCGGGCAGTGATAATCGGCCCCAGGCCGTTATGCTCCCTGCTGGCCGATTATCACTGCCCGACCAGGCCCGGCTCAGCCGTGTATAATCCTCTAAAGAATAAAAGGAAATTAAAACGCATTATATTTAATTACCGCTAAATTACTCAATAGTAGGAAGGAGACCAGAGCAACAGAGTTACAACTTTGTGAGGAAAGATAACATGAACATACGTACAAGTGACAACTGACAACTACATCCCTTGTTTTTACATATTTCAGATCATCATCGTGCAAATACAGTAAGAAGCAGCAATGTTGGGTGTAACAAATCCATATAACGTAGTTTGGTTGTTAATGTGATTGCTTCAAAATAAATCAATAGATAAAACTCAGTCAGAAAAAAAATTAATAAAACGATGTACACCTATGCATGAAGCAAATTCAGTGAAAGTAGATCGGATGACGTAATTACGTTAGCGATGACCCGATGACTTCACGAGTAACTAAATCAAATATTATTAAAGGGACCGTAATGTAAAGTCAAAATTATTAAAAAGGCAGGACTGTCCAATCGAATTACCAATAACACCGCATGCGTTTATTGAATAGTTTAGAAGCAAACATATAATGATTCAAAATTTTAAGAGAAGAATGAAATAGTGAATCGAAAATAAACAAGCATGCGTTTTAAGAACGTCAGATTCATATCCTTTTGATAAAAAAAAATTAAATTGAAAAGTTGAACATAAACATTCACTTTAAAATATTTTAATTTGCTAACACGCTTAGAAACATCTCCTTAAATGATGGGTGGGACATTCCATTAGTTAAATGCCATTTTAAAGAATCATTATATTTTGAAATTAAATAACAATACAGTGAGTGAATATTAGCGAATTTTCGTCAGAGGTTGGGATACAAAAATATCTTCGTTTATACGATTACGATCATAAAATTCTTTAATACATGAACATGCTCTGGCGTATCGTATCAGCTGCGAACTGTAAATACCATAGAATGGACCTTTATGGTTTTAACCTTCTAGGAACGGATAATTCAACGAAAAACTCCAACGATGTCAGTGATTTATTGTAATTAACTGATCGTTATGAAATATACCGGTGTTGTTATGGACTATGTGATACTTAAACATAAATTATAGCCTCTTGTAAAAGTTGCGGAATAGATCGTTGTTTTGCATATAAATCGTACAGCGAGAAATAAACTTTACATACATTCATTGAAATATATTTTTTATCGATGATGACATCGAAAACCTGGTCAACATCGGTTTTGAATCGATAAAATAATATATAAATGATCATAAATACATGCAATAGGCCAAAATAATTGCAGCGTCGCGAGTTATGCAAATTATAATGCTATTTTTAGCATTATTAGCTATATTCTTTGTTTTCAACCGATTTCAACCGGATTTTCAATGAAATCCTAAATAATAACACGTTTTCTTACGATTCTGCTCGTATATATAGCTGTGAACTGTCCCTTTAAACTACAATATGATATATTTAAACCAGCTTATGTTTTTGGTAAAATATTTACTG
Organism: Dreissena polymorpha; assembly: GCF_020536995.1. Taxonomy (NCBI): domain Eukaryota; kingdom Metazoa; phylum Mollusca; class Bivalvia; order Myida; family Dreissenidae; genus Dreissena; species Dreissena polymorpha. The sequence goes on from NC_068360.1 coordinate 7,133,121, forward strand.
GTAAGAAAAATATTTAAAATGTGAATATTACATTACTCTTTGATGCCGGATGCTCTTTGATTATCTATATGTATAATGTGTATAATGGGCAAATTAGGAAATGAAATGTATATAATGATATACACATACTACGCATGACCACATTCCTGCTTTATAAGCGGAGTATACACGTTGGTCTTTTTACGTCTGTCCTTCCGTCTTGGCATCTTTTCGTCTTTCTTTTTTCACAAAGTATATGTAATTTTATAAACGATATCACGGTTACAAATTTGCTAAATCCCAAGATACCAGAAGCACCATAGAAATGAATACCTTTTATTATCAATTAGTGTGTTCTTCATTGCAATAATGGATTTTGTTAAAATAATACGTTAATTTGTTTTTAAGATTACATTACTATAAATTATTATAGATACATCTTATCTATAAAATAAATAAAGAAATGTGTTAATATAATAGGGAAATCGATGACTTCAGGAGCTCTATCAGGAGATCCATGATTTTTCTTAATCACTTCTTGTATATCAAAATTCCAACTAGCAGAATACAGTAGTTTTATACATCTACATAAAATATAATGAACGAATATCGGCGTTTTATAACAATTAGTCATAATTTTTAATATTAAATGAGGAAACGATTACAAAAGCCGATTGTGTTTTTTAATGATGAGATCTCTAGACTCTAAACAGAGAATGTATTAATTTTTTATCAGTTATGGATGGCTATTTTTATGAAATATGTATTTAAAACAAGAGATTGATGATAATTTGCTGAAATAAATGTAAACTTACCTTGCAGAAATTCGCTGTATATAATTATAATTAAAAACACAATAGAATACAAGCATTCAGAGACTGTTTAACTTTTTTAAATAAAGCAGTACATCAATATTTATAACACAAAATCACAACCACGTAAATGTTTCTGCGAATGGTAAGAATTACTACCCATTGGCAGTCAGAATAGTTTCGTCTTCATAATTTCTGTGTATGGGAGTGTACTTGCTTTAGAAAACGTTGGTGTGACAAATGTAATGTTTTTTAGTAACCGCCGGTAATAATATGAATTTTAGTACATACGTCGGTGTAATATGATGCTCCTACGTGAGCTGAACTTGACACAGTTGCCTTGGACTCGGAATTTATTGACAATCCGTTGTCACTTCTCTGCTTGAGAAACATCGAGCGTTGGCGTTTTATGTCTCTGAAAATAACAAAATTATTTTTTGCAATTGTATATCTTATCATTATTTTCTTCGCGTTGCTTTTAGGATTGGGAGAAAAACAGACTTGACGGTTTGAAAATAAAAACACGTTACTTCATAAGGATATGATGATGTTTTTAATCAGTTTTGTAAATTATAACCTATATAAATAGATATAACCTTGAATTTGTGTTTGTTAGTTGATATCCACTAGGAAGAGCGACAATTATTGACTTATATTTCAAGATAATGTTTATATTATTGACAAATGAGGACGTATTTATGTCTGAACAACTGTTTAGTTTCGCATTGCTAAACAACACTACAGTTAAAGCGTTAAAAACTTGTAAACTAAACATTTAAACTATTTAACTATTAAAACTATTAAACTATGATTAAAACTATTAAAACAAAAATGCAAAGTACACTTAGAGTCATAATGCTTCAAAGTGCATGTACCTTATATAGATAATGGGAATCTCAATACCAAACTTTGCCAGTAAGACATGCCTTATCGTGTCAAAGCTCTGTAGTAGTTAAGATATATATAGCACACGCGCATAAAACCTTAGCAGAAATTTCACGTACATTTAGATAAAAACCAACAATTTGATAAGGTGAAATGAATACAGTTTTATTAGGTAAAACGCGCTATAATTAAATAAATGTAATTAATAAATGAGCAATGCGTAGCACGTCGAGCTTTTATTAGTTTATTGAAACACCATTTCTCGGATTCAGAACTAAGCAAGTAATCATTTTTGGCCATGAGACTTCCTGTATAAAATCGTTTAAGAACGGGATATGGAGTTTTAACTTATTTTTAAATGGATGTTCCGAATGTATGAAAACGGCAGAATTCTGCTTACGCCAGAGTGCTGCGCGTTTATCAGTAACCTTACTTTATGACACTGAAGTTGTGTGAAGATTGTTTTAAACAATTATAAAATGCAAACTATAGTAAGTTGATATGTTGGAGGCCGGCCAATTAAATTTACACCAAGAGATTGCTGATACATTAATCATGGTTTACGGATTCCATCATCCCCATTCTTATGCACAGTGCGACAGATTAAATGACGCATCTGAATTGTTTTTCATCCTCTGCAATGAATTGTTTGTTTTGCATTCCGTTAATATTTCGTGGCGTTATTCTCTCCAACCAAACGCGCAATTCAATTACATTAAGTAGTTATTAGAAGCTGTTCATGTCTGATCAGTTTGAAATAGTTTTTTCTACAGCTAGTAACTATCATAAAATGTTTAATTTGTATAGTATGTGTTTGTATCCCTTTAAAGAAGGGATTTATATTGTTTAGCAAATGTTCGTTTTGCAACGCATATTATTTCCAGATTGCAAACAAATACATGTTCAATTTGCACAATAACAACAATATACAAAAACGTCATTTTAAACTCATTAAAAGTAATCTATATAATAGAAGTAAATTACATACAAAGCATATAAGTTAGTAAAGCGTTTCAACGTTTACTACACAGATGTAAGATTATATTTTACATTATACCAATTAGTTTAAGAAAAGAGATTCTAACTGTCAAAAAAAACTTTATAGTTTACATACGTAGTGTTTAATGAAGTGAAGGCATCACTTAAAAACAAACAGGATATGTGTTAGATAATTAAAACTAGAACAAACGTACAGTTAACCTAGATCGCATGTAATTTTGTCTTGGACAAACACTAAGGAGATATAAACAAAGAACAAATACATGGTCCAGTTGTACAGAAAATAAATTAAGAATGCAATCTAATAACACATTGAAAATGCATGGAGAAACAATAATTGGAGCATGTAATCATATTTTATGACACATATGTGATACATTTAAATGTATTTAAGTAACAGAACGCTATAAATAGTATTTGTTAAAGTTTCAAATAACCTACAACCGTCACCACATTTAAATTCTAAGTTTGTGAGACATGTTATTTAACAATAAATATTCCATTGTCATTGGATTCTAAAGCATCTTTTTAAAAGTGATATTTTACTAAAGTTATCAACATGTTCTTTGAATAGTGTTTGGCTCTTCTTATTCTCGATATGCATGCATTGTTTTTTCACGTGCATAATCACAGCTTTAAACACCGAATAGCGTTATCTATGGCTCTATGAGACTTTGTTGAATATCCAAATAGAATAAAAGTTTAATATAAATTAAACGATCAACTTGCATTGGCAGCATTTCGTCAATATAGTCTGGTCAAATATACACGTTGACCCCCTAACAATTGCTGCAAAAAGTATTTTTACTGATTTTGGTGGGGTAGAAGGTTCTGTATAACAACAGTTAATTTGACCTTCAGAAAGTGCTGTTTTTTTTCAAGATGACCGCCAAAACCGTTTTTTGATCATACCAATGTTTCTGTCTACATACATTTGTTTTTTATGTTTCAAGGGGCAAATAACACATTTAGACTAACATTTAAATAAGTGTAAATTTATTAAACTACACAAAAATCCACCATTGCGTGAAAATTGGCTACCGACACAATACGCATGACATCAGCTTGAACCAGATCATATCTTGTGCCAGAAAAATAATACTTAATATATCAAGCACCTTACTTTGGGAGACAAGAGACATTTTAATAATTGTTAGTATACATAAAAAGTTGAAAACTCATGAAATCAAATTGATCAAATTCAGCTGTCTAGTTTTACCAGTGATAACGTCTCCTCTGTCCATAGTATTTTTCAAAGAGCGTTAAAATGACGGTGTCGTCCTCCTCCTCTTCAGTACCGGCCTATTGTTAATTGTTTGGAATATCACATTTTTTAGTTTGGAAAGGTCCACAAACAGCAGTGCAGGAGAGTCAATAGCGTCTGCAACTGCATCGAGATGATTTACAGCCTACGTATATGTTACAAGGGATGTTGTTCGATTGTTCTTCAGTTGCAGAATTGTGCTGGGTCATGTTTTCGAATTAACTGGTCGTTGTCCTGTTTCCGTCCCCAATCTGGCGGTTTCATATCATTTGCAATCCCTATCCATACCATGTTGTGCTAGCATACGCGTTCGCTATGAAATACCGCTGAATACGATGTTGTGGAAGTCGAACTAGGGGTGACGAAAGATTCGTAGCAATTATTGTGAATCATAAGGCTTGCCACCGAACAAATCCATCATTAAGCAGTTACCAATATTTGATACCTGTTGAGATTTGTTTGGAAAGAGTAATGAACTAGCAAATAACTTCATGATAGAGACAGGTTTTACTAATTGCCAAAAATACTGAAATTTTCAGATGCAAACTATCCTTTATATCAATCCAATTCGGAGTAAGCATAAACAAAAACAAACTTATTGCACACTTCGTCTCGTAAAACATATTTAAAAGGGTTAATATTATACACTTTGTGTTCTTTTGACTATTTGTTTACGTCAGAGCGGCAGTAGATGGTCTAATTGACATTTTTGGAGTTATGTAGGAACAAGATGAGCAAATATGTATCCTCGCCCACCAAAATGTTGGTGCTATGACGTGATCGTTTCGCTGTTGCTTAACAATATCAACGTTTTCAACCCCTAGTTACGGAAGGACTTAACATCACTTTCTAATTAGAACTGCACTGATCAGAGAAATCATTTATGCATTGTTTTATTCACGAGACAAAAATAGCTCCATTTTACTAGAGCATTATGTTTCTTTGGTTAAATTCAAATTTGGTTTACGTTTGTTCCTCGTCGTTGGTGTGTGTTGCCTTTTATTGAAGAACCATCTTCGTTACCAATCAACAACACTGTTACGACTCCATAATGCGTTTAAGTGAAATTTGCAAAAGACTCCTCTATTACGTTATATGTGTCGCCCTTTTTTCCCCCATTTAAACAAGGGAGAAAAGAGCCATCATTAAGCACGTAACAGTCAGTTTCAGGAATACAGTTCATCACATCCTCACTCGATGCGTCTTCAGCATGGTCTCTAATCGCCTGACTGATCAGATGCAAATGATTCAGCCAAAAGCCTTTACGGTCCGCCCTGATCAACATCATGCTATGACTAAGCTGATAATTCAGTCATAATTGGCCTGTTAATGAGGTATGGACACGTTCATGTTTCTTCTTCTCTGTAGCCCCCTCGATATGATATAAATCGCAGAACATGTAGTATATGCTAGCTCGTCTCACTCACACTCATAGGAAGGTAAGAGTAAAACTCATCTGCATGATTCAGCAGTATCTGAATCCTAGGATCTTCCTTTGTCATTTCGGCTATGGCTGTGTAAGAGATGTTTACCAGAAGATGGTACAATAAAGCCCTCTGGACATCTTTCCCTGTCATAATGGCGCAATGGAAATTTCCCACATTGACAATAGCATGTATGCTTATGATAACGGTTCCTCCCATAAAGGACCGCATACCCTATCAGAATCAGTTATAATACCTTTTTTAGCATTTGTTGGGGTGTTGAAAGTGCATTAATCATATGTTGATCCCATTAATAATTTCTATAGATATCCGATCCGACGTTCCCAGAATAAATTATCTACATTTCCCTCATAATGTTTGCAAAATAAACATAATGGTCCATCAGTAATTTCCATTTTATCACAAAAACAATTTGTTCATAGTATCCTCTAAATCAATGTATTGGAATAACTTAACCTTGAGATTATTGTTATTTAAAAGGGTAGCTAAAATATGCAATTGCATTATTTTTCATTAATTATGATATTGAGTTTTGTGCACAATTTTGCTCTAATTGATGTTTCTTCATGAAAGTGTACAGTCTTGTAGCACCACATTGTTTTTTCAGAATAAGTTCTTACGTTTTAAAGACAATATACACAATATATTGTCATAGCTGTATGTTTTGCACTTTTCACTCCATGTATATGTTCATATTGTACATTCTGTAAAATTCATCAACATAAATAAAGGTTTCATTTTGGAACCTTCCATAATTAACTATACAATCAATTCGAGCCACGAACAATTACTTAAAGAGCTTTTCGTTAATTTTTCGATTAGATTCAATTAACAGATTCAAAGATTAAGATTTAAACAATGGAAAATACAATACTTATTTGGTGTTACTTAGTAATCTCAATAAAGTGAGAACTTTTTTTAAACATCTACCCAAAAAGGTTTTGAAATTATGTCAGATATATTTTACGCAAAATGAAAGCTGGAATGACAGAGTGTGTAAGTATACAAATGTAGTTTGATGATATATATCCGATGTTTCATTCGAAATTGGAAGGGTAAGGCAATTATGAGATCAAATGAATAATGACACAATACGTGTTTCCACAATAGAAATAAATACTTACAATTTTTTAATTGTGTTCACCGGTAAACATGAACATGTTTTTCATGCATTTTAAAGCTGTGTTGCATCCAATGTAATTTCCTTTTAATGGTTTTATGGTATGAAATCTATATTCTTACATTTAGACCTGAACTAGTTGCAAAACATTGTATAACATTAAGTGATTCATTTCATGATTGTTCAGTAATGTCTATTTAATGTGTTGTATCATCCGCAAACCAGGACAATTGAAGATCGAATCCATTAAAGGCTATGCCTTTTATAATTTTTATATTCTGGTTATCCCTTACAATATGTGTCACAATTTTTGCGCCGAGGATATCAATGAGAGGGGATCCTTTTTCTGCAGCATCTTTCAGTAGGGAAAACGAGCAACCATACTGGTTTTAAATGTAGACAGGTAATAGGCGAATTGTTTTCCGTTTTATCATTTACACCTAGTTGTTACAGGTTCGTCTAAACGTTATCCAAAAGCAAAACAACCCTAACAATATTTGAGTCATGATTAACGGAATCATTGTGAAAGTGTTAGTGTTATGTTTGTTTCAATCATTTGACAAAGCCCGTGTTGCACATAATACGTTTTCCTGAGCTCTGTCAACAGTTGAGATCCAAAAACATTATATTCGTATAGCTTCACTTTACTGATTCATGTCATCTTGTAAGGTAGAGCATTAAAACGCGGAAAAGAGAAAAAATAAACATTCGCATTTACCGATCACATGCGGTTATTCAAGGTGGTATCATTTATATTTTTAGTGTGTGTTATTTATACAAGTAGTGGATAGAAGAAGACTTCCTATATTGATTCAGTTTTTAACATTTCATAGTTTGCTATATTGAATAATTCAAATGTCAAAGATATTTAAATACGTTTCCTCACTGGAAACCGTTTCGTTACTCATTGTTTCAAAACAACCTTACTGTTGTGCTCACTGCAATACAAAGAACAGATTGATCATCAACCCGTGTTGCCTCTCTGCCTTCTACTGTCTGTCTCTTTCTTGTTATCAGTATTGTTGCAAAGATGTATGTTCCTATTGTGACAATGGATACATATCAATATAGTGTATAAGGCTACATCAGGTGCATTCCCGTGTCATATCAAGATGTCGTCTGACATATATATTTCAAAAAGATTTGAAAACACAGATATTGCTATAGAGAATGACACATAACGTTGTTTATACGGTTATTAGGGATGGTACATCATGCACACATGTTTCTGTAAAAACAACTTTTGTACATATATTATCTGCCATTGGTGATGCTGTAGTCATATTGTGAATGCCCTGCTCGCTCTGAATAACCTTGACCAGAGTTCCCACATTTATTATATCACCTGAATATCCAGTTAATTGATGCTTCTGAAAATTCCGATTTTACAAAAATTACACAAATTTGAAACTTTACTCTGATACTTTTTGAAAATTATTAAAGACGAACTGGAGTATTATATTATTGCAAAACAGTACCACACCGGCAGCCTAACACTGCTAATAACACCACTTAACTGCTGTAAGATGTGTTGCACTGACCTTGCCACTAATATCAATTACGTCACTGTGACTATAACCTAATAGGACAGTGTTGACATTAAATCTTAACTTGATATCCTATATAAATTATAAAACCGGCTTAACCGCTGAGACGATTTAATTCTTACTTTTTTGTTACTATTGTCACGTGTAACATTAGTGACCCTTTTAGGAACTCGTTCATGTCCGCCGCATATGTAGGTGATAAAAGCTTAAATAGGATGTAAACACTTAACTTTTCAAAATGACCTTCTCTAAAACAGCGGTGCAGGCGTTCACTATTTGATACGTAAAATTGATCTGGCGGCGCGAAAGGGGTTACTTTTAATTGTGTCATATGCGGTTAATTACATTACGTAAAAAGTAGTCTCAAAACGCATGGACCAGAGTAATAATAGTTGATATTACATCCACTACTAAGTATTGTTTTAAACCATGGCCCAGAAGTCTTTGCCATGCGGGTAAGTGTTATGTCTTATGTATACTGAACAAATTCTAAAATGTTAGTATCTGACATAAATATTGCATGTTAGTCCTCAACCAAGTGTATTTAAGTTATTCCCTCTGGATTTAACCAACATAGTTGTTTTTGCATATTTATTTTGTGAAAAACTAAGTCCAGAGTTGTGGCCTAAAACATAATATTTAGCCCCTGCCAACATTTCTCCAATTATGCCTCAGGTGTCAAACGTGGCAACGCTCTGTGGTTTTATCAATTGAAGAGAGTAATTAAGCGAATTCAACTTTTTAAAATTCACGTCTCCGAAACAGAAAGCCCACACTTTTGACATGTCATATGAGACATCAGATAGTGGGAAAAATTCCTAAAAACATTTAATAAATTACTTAAAAAACTTCTCTGAAACAGCAATTATGCGGGTTTTAATATTTGGTATATAAAATCGCATTGTGGCCCCCAATTACTTGTACTCAAATTATACAACGGGGCTTTAACCCGTTTAGGGTCTTTTGTAATTTCCAGACTTTTATAGACATTCATAGTAAAATACTAAGAAAATCGTCTGAAACGGTACAGGACAGCATTTGGTGTGTGCCATTGTATAGTCCACCTCTTCTTGGTTTGTTCATAAAAACGCTTCTGGGTCAAAACAAACCTAACCCTAGGATTCTATTGATAAATATAAACATAAGTGTAAATACCAGACATAGTGTTCTCTGAAGCCACAAGTCTCATTGCTTTTATATATATATATATATATATATATATATATATATATATAATCATATATCCCAGTCATCCTGTACATCATACCATGAGATAAAAGCAGGACCTAATTCAATGTATGAATTATTTATAAGAAATCGTTCAATAATTATGATAAAATATTATATTACCGAAGTATTCGACTCATAAATCACAAGAGCACGAGTCCTTTTTTATAGTTCGTGTTTGACATCGAATGGTGATGGCCCTCTACAAAAGCTGTTCACATAATGCCCCTTGAGTCAAACATTACCCTGCTGGGATGTGGCATTCGCATGATTTATATTGAATAATACCAACAAATATAAAACCACAAATAGCACAGATTTGATATTTGCTATATGACAACAGAGCATTTAATGTACAACGTTTCAACTTTATAAATAGCTTTGGAGTCTCAACAGTCGTTAAATGATGATGTGATTGTGACTGCGAATGTCTTTATCCATGTATAATTGCTGTAATAATTACCTTATCATTGCGAAATAATTCAATTTATGAAAAAAGAGATGACAATACAGTTTCCAGTAGACATCAGGGGGTAAAATTAATTTAAATCATACAAAATGAAGAAGCCGAGGCAGCTTGTTAACACATTTGCTGAAAGGTTTCTGTAAATGGTTTGTTGTAACTGCTGCTTTATGTACTAAAGTTCTTGCGGTGGAAGCTATTTGTTGCAGGGAAATGTAATCGTGATGTAACAGCTATTACTGGAAGTCATTGTCATATCGGATTTGTTACCCTGATTCATCTTACTCTTTCTGCTATATTTGCACCGGGTTTTCATTTTTCTTTTGTATAAGAAAAATACATTTTTAACGCACATAATAACAAGTTTTGTATCGTTATGACATTAAATCCAGATAAAAACGGTTTATTTAACGAATTCAAATATTGTTGATGGTGTAAAGCCTAAAGAACTTTCACAAAATCAATATACTTATATATTTGTTATTCTTGTGGAATATCATTGGTTTCATTCATTATCGTATCTTATTGAAACTTTCATATTTATAATTGTAATTATTTAGAAATAATAACACTTTAGTATTTAAGCGTGACAGCTGCATTCTGATTGCATGATCCGTCGACAAAACTGGGTTTTCATATCATGAGTAACGACTACTTATTCAAATTAATTATTTATCAATTTAATACTTGTTCATTAAACAGTTGTAATATTATGACGTTGGTTTGCAAACAATTTAATGGCGTTAACTTCCAATAATAACTAGCGATATGGCTTCATGATTTGACTTCAACATTCGACGAATATGAAACCGAAACTGAAACGAGAGTTTTATGCCAGCCGATAAGTCCCTTTAATTTTTTGCCAGTATGTTAAATGCACAGCTTGAATCCATTAAACGTTATATTCACGTTGACAAGCAATTTTCTTTATTATCTGAAAATGTATATGGAAGGGAATAATCTGGCAAATTACGCTTAACTTATTTATAAAACGCCCAGAGCATTTATCAAAATAATTGGTTTTAAATGGCTCATACATCTAAGAACGCCGCTATGGTAACATTATTATTTGAACACTTTAATCTGGATTTTAAGCTTATGCGCGTTTGCTTGGTTGATGACCATTGTTATGAAGATTTAGGGACATATCGGAAATATGAATGTTTTTCAAGTTTAATCCGTCAGTCCTGCCGTCCGTCCGTACATCATAAATTCTGGACCCTTCTGCAAAATCTTATAAAAGTGCTAAAGCTAGATTGGTGAAACTTAGTATGTGGAGATATGCGCCTATTTTAGGGTAGTTTTAACAAATATTGCGGTTGCTCTGATAAAAGAAATAAGAGAGAACCAAACAAAATGTGAATACGGATCTGTATTGTTAATGTGCACGTAATTACAGTGTAAAAGTCAAACCACCGAAATAATTGTATTTTCGAAGAACAAAGTTAATCTTATTGTCGAAACTAGAGTAGCTTACAATAATTGACGAATTTTGTTACACATTGAATATTTGATATGACTGAAGTTTGATAACAATACTTTATTACGTACTTAATTTATAAGTGTAAAATCCTTAGGAATTAAATTTAACCCATTATCTGACAAGAAAAATAAACAAAGCACTTGGGTTAACTGCCATTATACGTTAACAAACTATGCTTGGAACAGTTCAAAGCTCCGCGCGAAGAATGACGGAAAATACATTTAGATAGTGATCATGTTTAACCGTTATGTGATTACTAAAACGCAACAAATCTGATAAATAAAGATCGTAATGTTAATATCTGAATAACATATTAATTAATATTTATATATTAATAAAACTTAGTAGTAAACGTATAAAAATAATAAGATGGATACTAAAGATCCTTCAATAAATATCGGTTCAAAGTCAAATCAACTGTTGTTCTAGTGCAATTATGGTCATAGTTGACAATGTTTTACTTCATTATACCTCAACACATTATATTTACCCCACTATATACTCTACAGATAAAAAATAAGCCCAATTAAATTAGAAAAAAAATATATAAAGACAAGATGAAAAGTTGCCTGATATTTCGTGAGACTGAACAGCACATGGCCATGAATTGGCACGAATTACTTAGTTTGATTTAGTCTGATGAATATCCGGTCACGGAAACCAAGTTCAAATACTCTTATTTTAAGTTTTCAAACACGTAAGAAGCAATAGCGACATTACATGGTCAATGCACGAAACTGGCTTTTCTGCCTTAATAATTATGTTGTTAATATGATTGCATCTTCTTTAATCAGAATCGAGTTTGGATCTGGTTTAACGTGATTCAGTACACTGGCAGTGGACAAAGCATGAATTGTCATTCACACCAACGTGTGGTATTTGATTACCATGGGCATTGTCACCTAAAAAGACGTGTGATGTTACAAAACGAGCCCAGAGGCATTGTCATTTACACCGACGTGCGACATTACATCCCCATTGAATACCAAACTCAGCATGGTACAATAATATAAAAGAAAATGGAGCGACATACTAACCCGTCGTCTGAAAATCTGTCCATAAAATATTTTCCCCGTAGCATTAATTTTCTGTCCACTCCATATATTTTATACTCTAATTAGAGCTTAATGGAACAGGGCTAAAATGTTAAGCTCTTCAAGAGAGTGTGCTAAAAGCATTATTCGATGAAGTCAAAGCCACACGTGTTGATCAAACTCCTGCCGATAACATTTTCTTTCTGTAAGCTACAAACCCATATATGTTTAAATTAAAAAATCGATTCAACAATTATCATATTTGTTTAAATACGGAAGTGAAGTTACACTTTGACAATACATACATGGTTACAGTAAAGGGGCCTATTTTTCAATAAAACACCTTATCATTTACAAGGCTCAGATTGGCAAATTAATTCTCTCCCAACAAAGTGAACGTAATTATAAAAAATAACAGTACATTTGCTTATTAATTGGAACACTGACACTGAAAAAGATTTAGTTTCAAAGTTTTATAGAAAAACATAAAGTGTACTGCTATCAAAAGGTATAACATGCAAGGATTGATTTCAGTGAGATATAGTTACAGATAAACATGTATTGTGAATGACATTTTGTCTCGAAATTAATAATCCGTCAACAACGTGAGATAATTGTTGAGTTGTCTTTTTTCACAAATGTAGAAACATCGGTTTTCGTATACAAATGCGGTTTACATGTGTTTTTAAAACATCATACATGATATATAAGTTTCATATCAATAACCCGAACTTATGCCTCGTTGGTTTGAGGCTATTGTAATTGCGCTGATGTTTTTAATATCGGACCTGTTCAAGTTCTTTTGCAACTGTGGTTGTCTTACAGTTTTGCAAACATTCTATTGTTATCAAATGAGCATAATTTATTGTTCCACTCACGATTGTAAACAATTTGACTACACAATTGTTTACTTTATACTATGCAGTGAATGTGTGGAGAACCGCGTAAAAGATTATCCGATCATTTAACTCCAGATGAGGTAAGGTTTGTATAAACATGAATATATATTAAACCCTCAGTATTAAACTACATAGAAAGTGTTGTCTTGCATTCATATGTATCGTAATAGTTCAACACAAGAAACATATATTAGTTTTATTAGCCCACCAGAGCACGAATTGGTCATGGTGAGGTTTTGTTGTCATCCTATATCCGACGCAGTGTGTCGTCAACTTTAGCTCGTTACCTCTATACAGACTATTTTACCCAATCTTAATTAAACTTGAGCAAACCGATTATCTTTCTAATTGCTAGGACAAGTTTGAATCTTTGGAACGTGCGTTCGAATCTAGGTCACAACGACGCATCTTAGATCAGCCTTTTTATTAGCCCACCAGAGCACGAATTGGTCATGGTGAGGTTTTGTATTCATCCTATATCCGACGCAGTGTGTCGTCAACTTTAGCTCGTTACCTATATACAGACTATTTTACCCAATCTTAATTAAACTTAAGCAAACCGTTTATCTTTCTAATTACTAGGACAAGTTTGATTCTTGGTGACGTGCGTTCGAATCTAGGTCACAACGACGCATCTTAGATCAGCCTTTTTATTACGCCAGAGTAAATATTTAGGATAATTCAGTAATATCAATGTTGACAATTTATTGGCCGTATACAAATCTGGGACAAGTGCGTCAAAATGTCAAATTAAGAAAAAGCACTTTTAGATTTAACACTCCAATGGTCACATGTTTCTTCCAATGTTGATGTATTTTGGTCAGAATTTTTCATCTAAACTATATCTTTACCGAGTTTTAATCATCTTGTTACCCGTTTAGAGAACATATGTATGAAACGATATTGATGACATTTGAGAGTTCATTTATGTGAATCATCGTTGATTAATTCAGAAGTGTTTGTTCGAGACACAATGAAACTAAATCACGAAACATTGGCGCAAGGAAGCAGGTTCGATCCCGCGCTAAACTTTAACATAATAAGTAGTTTGCACGAGGCGTTAAATAAGGTACATGATAGGTGCTTTAAACCGGGCACTACAAGACAAAGGGTCGTCTCAGGAAGAGAACGTCCCCTGTATATCGCGCTTTCTTCCGGAACCCAAATGAAAAGTCTTATGGAGGAGAGAATGCATATCTCTACTGAAACTACTCGTTTTCCAAATGATCCAGCTAAAAAAACATCGATACATATCTACGTCCATCTTTATTTATGTGTCGATCGATAGTTGCTCATTCATTTTACTGAGCTTCACAGAAATAATTGTTGATTTACCCAAAAGAAGAATTAATAATGTGTTCCGTAGCACTAAATAGACATATACATTTACCAAACTATTTATTTTCTAAATTGCTGTGGGTTATTTGATCGGATCGCAGAGAGCTTAATTAGAAGAAGTTCTGAGCGTCTGTCCGTCATTCTAACCTTGTTTAGACTGGCTCTTATCTTTCTGAAAACATTTCAACAATACCTTGCCAGCTAAAATGTAAATCTTGTGGAGACACTAATCACTTGCTTATACGCATCTAGTTTTAATTTAAAAATCGTTCTTTCAAAATTAACATTTCATGTTTGAAAATCAATTTAGAGGTGAAATAAAACGGTAGAGTCCAATAAAATACTGCGATGCTAACGTTTCCGATCGCACATATAGCAAATACAAATTGAAACTTTAAGCTGGCGATTTATGTTGAAAATTGTCGATTGTTTTTTCTATAAGTGTATCAATTTTACCTACTTGAAAAGATCACTCGGTAGCTATTTCTGCGCGAAATCGCATTAAACGCCACATGGGGTAATATATAATCAACTGTTAAGAGATAGAATGACGTTCTTTCGAATATGCAAGCCACATTACATAGCCATGTAGGCTGACACATATACGTCACGAGAAATTCTCAGGAAACTTTCAAATCGATAAACTATGATCACCGTCCAATCTGTTCCATGCTGATGAGGGCGGTTAACTGGCGACTTTTTTGATTGCTGTCGGTTAACCGGTAGCCGGTTTATTAAGGTTCATGGAGGGATAAAGTTAATTAAAACTTCGCTTTGGTTTTTCTTCATTGAATGTGGTACAATATGGTCAAACTATATATGATTTTAAAGCTAAAGACGGATAGAAAAACATAAACACATTTTTGACATTCGATATTTGTGAGCTTTATTCATATTTTGGTTTAAAACCAATACTTTTTTACTCTAATTTACAAAAGCTCAATCTAAAGTTAGGAAGGATATGCACTACCTTAAGTTGAATAAATACAAAGCTATATACATATACAAGGTCAAGTTAGCAACATTTCACAGAAAATTATTGTCATAAAACAACAAATGAGTTTTTATTCAACTGCCTTTTTTGGATAAATATCCTAAACATAGTTCTAAAAATAACTAAAACGTAACTACTTTTTAAAATTCCAGGTATGGTGGATAATAAGAGTCACAATTCTAGTTCAAAGGCTTAACAATTTTGTTATTTACCTCTCAACCAAATTGCAAATTTTAAACCATCTCAAATTGAAATAGATTGCAGACGACATATAAAATTGTAAAGGAATATACAGAAATTGGCAAAACGATTGATTTTATATTTCGACTCCTTCTACCCATTTGAAAGCGTGGCCATCGCTGTGATCCGTACAAAAAAAAGGTGCAAAACAAATCGGTCGAAACCACGTGCAGTGTTGAGAAAACCGGGTATGTGTATACACATACCAGAGATAACACTTACTTATTTTGACAGTTGGGTGGCAACTAGTAAAACAACTATTAACATTAATCAGCAAGGGATCGCACTAAATAACAGAAATGACCACGTAGAGATATCATCACTTACCATATTTCAAATATTTTCCAGCTGAAAATTGTCCCCCACACGTCTTTTTTAGTTAATTTGTATTGTTTTTCTGGAGCCGAAGTGCATCTCACAGAATATCCATCCAACTTCCGTTGTTTTCACTTTCGTTATTAAAAATTCCGTTTAAAATAATTATTTCTACTTTTAGATTGTTAAAGCGATTTATTATTATATATTAACAATAGAATAGTATACCGTAATGAATTGAATGGAGTAACGTATCGATCTTTCTGTCAGTCTGTAAGCGTGCTATTTTATGCGCAATAATAAAGTACATGTGATTCGACAACGATTGTAAACATTGGTGAAATGCTTCTTACATAGTTATTCTTTTGAGTGTTTATGGGGTCTGATCGTGCAGTTTGCAAACATCAACGGAAAGATTACAATACAATGCATTTGTCATCGTCAACCGTTTGGAATGTCAATTAGGCGATGAGTGAGTTTTTAGCATGTTTCTTTCTATTTTATTAATTTAAAAATGGCTGCCCCCATGGTAATGAAATGACATGTGTTCGAGTTTTGATATGTCTAGATATGCAAACGTGTTTTACTATTTAAGCGTAACTTGCCCTCGTCAATGTCGAGAATTATTCACTAGTTATATAATTTTCCGCCGGAATACGTGGAATAAACATGATTCAGATTTTTGAAAATAATGTATATTTTAGTGTTAAAATCGCTTTGTATTTTGATTGATTTTGTGGATGTTATGATACGTTGATGTACAAAATTGGTAGCAGTTTGAAGGAAAAACATCCATTAAAGCATATAAGTATACATTATCAATGTGGCACTCTTCCTTTAGTCAAATTTGAGTTCAATGCTAGGGGTCCCACATTTTTCAAAATGAAGCCTCTACATGAACCTTAAACAGTACCTTACGGCATGATGTCAAGCATGATCATGTCATACTTACACTATAAAACATTTGTGTAAAGATACTGTTAAAAATTGTGACTTATGAAAATTAAAATGCAAATGGTGAGCACTTAATTATTGATGGCGAGTAAATTGTGAAAACTATAACCCTTAACAATGTTACGCGGTAGCACATTTATTCCCATAATTATACGGATAATTCACCATGTTCATTTATAGATCTGATTTACAACGTTTTGTTACAGCCACGTGATAATATTTGCTGCTACAAGTCCCTTTGTACAAATAAACATGGTTTAACATTCCATCTACATGTACGCCATGTAAAACCTGTGTATTAATAAGAGCGCGAAATTTTGCTGTCGTCTGTATCCACGAATGGAAAACGTGCTTGTTTCAATAGACCATGTTACTAACCATGTGACACAAATCTTTGTTAATTGATTTATCATTGGTGTGTAGCATTGTACATATGACGTATAATCCTAGTTGTACCATTTAGAACACGCATGTACAAAAAAAATATTTGCTGAGTTTACAAATGACTTGTTTTACAGGCTTTGCTAAATGCATAATAATATTACACATGTTAGTATGTAGGACACCGACACAGTGTTTATTTCTTTTGACCTTGCAGTCAAGGATAACCCATGAAAGTGCAAGCACTTATTTCCAATGGGGTCCTTTGGTTTTGCTGAAGAGACAGCAAGCAGAAGAGACAGTATTGGGATACAAGGAATCCGGGTGCGATACCCTAGCTATTGGTTCTTTTACGAGCTCAGTGTATAGCACCGATACACGCGAGATTAACTGGGTTTCATACCAGAACACCTCTAATTGGGTGGGAAACACTTGAAGCATTTCTGAAATTAAAAGTGCCACGGCCAGTGATTGAACACGGGACCTATGAAATGGTAGACCAGAGTGTTACCACTCGACCACCGCACCACCCACAAGTAAAATCTACATCTACAAATATTTGTTTACGCCCCGCCTATTCGTTAACAACACTGATACACTCAGCTGTTTCATCTCAATTCACCCCTTACATTGACGTAGAGATTAATCCCTTTAAGGGATGAATTACGCAAAGCATCCCTAAAAGACGCAAGAAAAGGTTAAATACAGATGAAATTGGATGAAACGCGGTGAAAAGGGATAAATCTATAGAAATCGACTGAATGACGGTTATTTTATTAATAAGCGATTCCAAAGAAATTATTCCCGGAACAAAATCCCTAACCCCACTGTAGATAACAAAGCTTAAGGCTGTTATCTATTGCTTACAGAACGTTCAATGGAATGTACAAATGGAAAAAAAACAGTATAAATTCAAAAATGGGTGGGAATTGCTGCTTTAGTTTTGGGTCAACTTCTTCGATTGGGAGTTGTCATCTTATTCAAAAATATATAACATATCCCTGTAAATTCCGGAACGAGAGCTAACAGTCGTTCTTGTTTTTCAGGCATATATATGTTTCCTGATGAATAACAGATCAGTACCAAACACTGGGAAATATTAATCTATTGAAGGAATAAAAGATCACAAGGTACTTAAAAGTGGTATCCGTCCAGACACTTTATGTCAACAAAAACATCGTAACTTCAAAATTATCACTTTAGTAAATGGATATATGTTGGTGATTTAACAAGGATGAGCATCATTTGCAATTTGTTTTATCCAATTGTGAGGAACATGATACATTGTCATAGTATAACTTATTAGATAACTAGTAATCTTAACACTGTTATAAAGAAAAAGAGCGATTGGTTGAGTTTTTTTTTTCCGAAGTGCAATATCGGCATAAAATCATCACAAATTCCCCTTGTCAGTTAAACGATCAGGGCATTGTCAGCTGAGTATATGAACGGGTGTCCAACCGATGCAGGATTTCCAACTTATAACAAGTTGATATCTTTTTAGGTAAATAATGCTCCGGACAAAGAGACAACAACAAATAACAAACGGTTTGTCAGTCACTCATAACAGGTAACGATGAACCCTATGTGAAGTGATGTAATTGTGAAGTCAATTTACTGTGTTATTAGTAAGCATTTTGTCTTGAGTAATAGCGTTTGTTACTTTCACTTTATTGGTATCGTTAAACAATAAATTAAACAAAATACATCAAAATGACGTCTGCCCCTAAAAACACATATTTTTATAATTTACTGGGTCACTGACATAAAGGTATATCAATGACATTTTGCTGAAGTGTGTGTTTGCGGCTTATTTTTTCGCCTTTGTTATCCTATTTTTTTAATCACGCCTGCAAAGGTTAATTGCTCTGTAAATATGGGAGCAAAAGTTATTGCTCGGGTGCAATATGTATATATATGTATAAATATATATATAATAAATATATATATATATATTATTTCACTATGAGAGATTTTGTCCAAGTGAATATATCCTTGCACTTTGACCTTTAACATGTAAGGTGACCTTGGGCATAAATCTATGAAATAACGTGCTGCATACAACGTCCTAATAAAGTTCTCATATTGCACATTTTGTTTTTATTTTCTAATAAATAATGAAGTGAAAGTCGAATTAAAATATACTTTTCTAAGCATAACCTTAAAATTAAAATTAAAATGGACTTTAGGTCCGTACTTACGGTGTCCGCTTGACTGTATGTAACGACAGATATGACATCTTAATATTGGTTGTAACATGTATCGTCTTGCCTAACATACCTTTGACGCATGACACAAACATTTGTTTTTTCATTTTACATTATACACGCTTAGTATGCAAGAAGCAAAACTGACATTCGAATGATAAACCAACCACTTAATCATCAACATTCGGACTTTCTATATACATTGATAGATCGCATGCTTTGTAAATCTGCTGACAACAAAATGTCGTTTTCAAAGGAAAATAATGTTCTCATAGCAGTAAACTCACAGGAGAGAGTGTGGAATTATTTTGTCAAAAGTGTT
This sequence comes from Dreissena polymorpha, assembly GCF_020536995.1. Classification (NCBI taxonomy): domain Eukaryota; kingdom Metazoa; phylum Mollusca; class Bivalvia; order Myida; family Dreissenidae; genus Dreissena; species Dreissena polymorpha. The sequence goes on from NC_068360.1 coordinate 7,153,029, forward strand.
TATAAACGATTAATATACGTACGCTAAAAAGCAACTAAAGTGGTCTCACCTAGACAATACTTGAGATCATACTTTTGCAAAGTTTAAAGTTCTAAAATATTTATAACGCAACTTTGGTTTGTCATATCGCCCGTTTTCCATGAATTATTTTTATTATTCTTTCAAATAAAATATAACAGTCGGTGACCACAGTTTTAATAATTTTATTTTTATAGTTAGTTTTCTGTTGAGAAAAACAAACTGTCGTCTAATAAAAGGGTTACAATATTAAACGTTTGATATTTATCAAATAACGTTATGTTATACTAACATTATAACTCAGGAATACTTTCGGGAACGCCATCTCCTGAGACAATATTAATGGAAATATACCACAGAACGCATTTTTGCACAGTCTGCACCCAAGTGTATTCTGTTTATTTGATATTTTTAATTTATATTCTTACGACAATACCAAAACAATGAGAGGGACATTATGCCCATGAATCCCTCGCCTAAAATAGTTTGATATTAACTGACATATTTTTAAAGAAGTTACTATGTACACTTAGCAAAAAAAGTTAAGCAAAGGGTTGTCTAATTTTAAGCACAAGGTCAGCATTAGAATATATAAGTAAAATACTAATATAATGATATTACACACAGAATACAAATATTCAAGGTATTGTGGTATTGTGAGCGATTTTATATAGTGTGTATCTATGTTTCGTGTTGCCTCTGGGATGCAGATGGTTGTCATGCTAAGGAAACGATATTAACTACGTTTGTAAAGGACCACTGAACTTTGCTTAACACCAAATATCTAGGCCATTCAAGTTGAAAGTATTAAAGAAGAGTATTAACGTTATATTTGACAGTATTCACATAAAACTCAAGTTGATCTTAGGACATGGACATGTTTGACGCCATCGTTATGATAAGAAGCTTCTTAAGCCTTTGGCAGTAGAGCTCTTTGTGTAATCTCGGATAAGAATATATTTTTGTTAAACCTGGCTAATTTTAAAAAGTTGATGAAAATACATCGCTTATTGATTGTGTATTATATTTTTCGAGATGGATCATATTATGTATACTGGTAATGGAACCATACACCCTTATCGTTTTAATAGATGTCCGATAGTTATGACATTAGTACACTAAATTTTTGTGCGGTGATTTTTATTCCCGCATCACATTCATTTTTAATTGCTTTTCTGTGTTCATATATTGATTTGAATAAAAGATTCTAAACACGCATATTGTGTGTGATGAATTCATATTTGAGGTACGGCTATCCATCAAACCAGTCTGGACCCCAATGTTTTACATTGACCGTTCCAATGGGATGATCCCAATTTGAATCGCTGTTGTTTTCAGTTGGTGTTCTGAGGTAAAATATAAGATATAAACACTAATGTGTATCTTCATATATTAAATATGGTTAAATTGCTATCTGTATTGGAAGAGATCTCTCAAAAAATATTAGCAATATGGGCCTTACACTTTCATATATATGTATGGATACAAAAATAAATAAATATTAGAGTTTTCAATATATAGATAAATACATTTTCTACACAGGGACTTGATCCTAACAAACGTTCAAGAGGAATACAACAAAATCGCGATATATTAATTTTAAAAATCATGTAAGCGGTGTCAAAGCTGAATTCGTTCGAAATTTAAGAATTGACGAATATATATTATTGAATGTGCATAATACACAAAGACGGAAATAGGAGGTCACCGTGAATACTTTATTTCGATGCGATGATAAGTATTTTTATTTTCATAATTGTTGATATAATGGTCTCCATATCTTTGAAATAGCTGCATATCAAATCCAAACACCGGGTACCCATTTCATGCTCTCATTGTAGTCTTGATTCAATTGATCATGTTTGATGAAGTTAGTTAAAATGGGTCAGCTTAGTTTAAACATTATATGTTGTTGTTTATAAATATAAAGCATATTCCACAACTGGCTAGGACCATGCACTATTTAGTAAAATAGAGCCACTTAATAAGTTAGCATCAATGACTAAGAAACGTACACGTGTAATTGAAATAAGTAAATAAATACATATTCCATTGGGATTTCAATTGCCAAATACTATTTTTTAGCATGTCTTACCACTGCTAAATGTCATTCTTGTTAAGCAATACAATGGTCTTTGTCAGACAGACCCAGTGCATACAAATTAACTGAAACAATAACCTTCTAAAAAATTATTACATCATACATGGCGACCCTTTTAATCTTAATACACAATTAACACGTGTAATAAGACACTACGAATTAAAATAGTTATACTCAACAACATACTTAGAATACAGCTATTATTACAGCTGCAAATATACACGCAGATCATGTTAGAATGGGTAATAATTTGTAAGACCAGTATTGATATTCTATCATTTTTATCATCTGCGTAATATTTCCCTATTGTCTATAACAGACCCATCTTACAGACTCATTATTTGACCCAATAGACCTAATAGACCCAGCGATGAGATTTCTTTTGGGTCCTAAAAAAGATATCTACCAGATAACTTGTGTGGACTAAGTACAATTTCTACTTGTTTTCTTACAGTCCAGTTTTGTAAGGATATACTTATGTTTACTTATCTTCAATGCAATGCATAATCAACGTGATTTACTATTCTTCATATGTTTTCACAAGTAAGTAACTAACGAAAAAGGGTTTGATTCCTGCAAGAACAGGCTTTATTTAAGAAAATGCCAAATGGCGGCAATATCATCAGACGAAATATAGAAGAAAGTTATGGTATTTATTTAATGACATTAAAACGGTTGTAATGCTACTTAAATAATGTTAAATAGTTAAATGTTAAATAGTTGTACTTGCATGATGTACGATATCACCATGTCAAGATAAGATGGCACATTTCTTTTATACGTAATGATGAAATATGACATTTCTTGAGTGAAATAAGAGCAGTGAAAATAAAAAAATGTTATATCACCGGTGAAAATTACAAATGTTTGGAACTTCTTTTTCTATTTAAAGATTATAATAAATAATTAAATATATATTTTTTTCTATGATCATTAGTGAATTAAATTCTAGATTCCACCGAATCCAACAAATTTTCTTTTTATTTAATGCTTTTTCACCGTTTATTTACATTGTTAAAGAGTGATACTGGAGAATTTTGCTGGTATAATGACGTCATTTCGTCACACTAATGACGTCATTTTGTGTTTTTAAATTTATTGAGGCTCGCCACAGAAGAAAAGGTAACTTTTCAGCGAATGGAAACAGCTGTTAATTATTTTCTTGAAAAAGGGGCATAAAAGAAACAGAAAATTTGTTTATGTCAGTGTATGCGCCACGAGTGAAAATATTATTTTTCTATGATAACTCGTGAAATTACAATCGATCTTACACTGACACGAACAGATGTCCTCTATGTATTATATGCTTTAGTTTTAAATTATTACTAATGCAAAAAGCCTTCTGCCATTTTTTAAATATTTGGTGACATTAACATTAATGCGTTTTTCAATGTCACGCTCATTTTTGACTACAATAAGCAAATTGCATAAAGTACAATAACTCAAGGCATTTTCTTCGCGAGGGTCAGGCGATTAATCACATCGCCAATTTAAAACAAAAACCGTGGTTTAAACATTAAGGTGATATTGCAAATGTGTTAACCATGAAATTACCTATATGAAGACTTTAAATCAATAGCTATGACATTCAATGATCCCGAGATGTAGGAAAATTATTGCACGTGCCAATGTCTTGATCATAGTAATAAAGTGTGATCCAACCAAAATATTAAATGATATGGACATGATCGAACTAACAATGTATCAGTCGATGGCGATGCGTTGATTTGAAAATGAGGATACAATTATAATAAGTGTTGTAATGGTTAAACCATTATAACAGGTAATCGTATTGCGTCTCCATAAGAATTAAGACATCATCTTCCATGAGCCGTTATAACACAATGATTATTTCCGTAGCGTTCCCCGTACACAACAAATATAAAGAAGACGTTTGAAGGCAATTATGAGATCAGTTTATGTCATCTTAACGTGTCCTTGCAATAGATATCGCATTCAATATGTGGTTGACCTCTAATTCGATGTCTTCAATTCCAGTCAGTCTGTCATAATGTTATAGTTAGATAGTGTGTATTGATTAAATGTTGAATACAAAACTCATTAACGTCACTTAAATATTTGTTTTTAAACAATTGAAACGCATTATCCATAATTTCCATGCTTTAAATTGAATGCACCCTCAGGTCAACATTTCTTGAAATGTTTTTATAATATTCCATACTGAGATGTGCAATCCTTTATATATTTTAAGTATTTATTTGTGGTAAAAACGTTGTTTTATGTGCATTCGGGATTTGTTTTATGGAAGTACTTTATAACTGGATTTTGATTTCACACTCACATAAACCCATATTTATGTAAGCATGTTGTTTTTGAGAATACCTCAGTTGTGTGTACGTCTGTAGGTGTCTGTAAACAATGACATGTAAAAATTGTTTGTACCAAGTATAATCAAGTGAATCCATAGTTATTGAATAACTGTGATATGTATCAACATTGTGTGAAATATCAAATATTATAAGATGTTGGATACGGACATTCATCACCATTTGTCCATAGTTTTTCCTTTGAATATAATATGAACCATAAGGCGTTAAAATTAGGTCTAAACAACATATTTGCATTATACATAGGTTACATACGTTACACTTTATCTCGGAAAAGTTTTTAGTAATATAGCAATTCTTCTTACTATCAAACTTTAAATACTGTATCAGGAGAGACATTCCTGTTCACACAAACTACTTTTATAGAAAATTAAATATGGTTATTTTAAACAGGTATATAAATATATAACAGTGTTTACCGTTACGAAGTAAATTAAGGTTAGTATATAAATATGCATATTGTAGAGTCGTATCTTATTCAAATATAATTGAATGTTTTAAGAAAGTGTATACATAGAGATACACTATTGAAAATACAATTTTGTTCGCAATTTAGCTGATATAAAAATAAATGTTGCAAGATTTTAAATTGTTTTTTGCGTTGTCAGTTTGTAAGAGTTCGATCAATTTTAACGTATTTTTGTGATTCCAATAAAATCTATGTATATATTGTTTTCTAAGACTATTAAAAACTGGGCATTCGAGTAAGAAATGAAACTCATCTTCGAAACCGTTACAGTGTTGACATTTTCTGTTAGCATAGGGTGTCTGTTCAGGCCTGTGCCATCGCTCTGCTTCGACTTCAAGTCTGTGAGCAGATACTCTTAGTCGCGTTTACTCGAATCTAAATTGTGAAATATTTACAACATTGAAATAAGGCTAAAATCTAAAATTTCCGTAAATGCAATATTTTTTTACCCCTTGAAGTTGGTTGTAACTCGGTTATCCAACCTTGAACGTAAATATCAGATAAGCGTTGTTTTACAATAGATATAAAACAATTTACGTCCCCTACTCCCTGAAAATACCATGCCTAGAGTATTTAATATATAATATATTAAAACCTAGAGTATTTAATATATGGTTTACAGATTTTACCCAAGAATTGTTTTCAGAATGAAGGTCAAGATCATGTTATAACATATAAACAATTTTAATAAATTTAACATCATCAAATTGTAATATTTTTAACCAATATTTTAAAATTTAAACGATCCGTTCATTTATTAGGGGTTTACGTCCAAGTTCCCCGTAAATGAAATTATTTTGTGTTTGCGATCGGACACCTAGCAACTGTTTACAATAACGTAGGTGCATTCGTACAATTTGGATGCCATTGTTTAATCCCATCACTTCACAGCCATAACTTAAAATTGGTTCAATAAGCTTATCAAATAATTAAAGACTATGGCTTACTGAGATATTTGTAAATTTTATCAAATTTGATTTTAACTTTTTAACATAAAACATGCTTTAAGGGCCTGTGCCGGAAGCGCATTATATGTTGCTGAAAAAGATCCACCCGTTGTGAATACTATTTCAAGATATGTAAATGTATTTACAATTTCAAGCTCATTTCCTTGATATATAAACTTAAAAAATTTCTTCTTTTTTTTCCCCCTTCTTTAAAAATCATTATTTTTGTTTTATTGATATTTACAAAGAGTTTTCATTTTGCACAATACTCATCTAATACATCTAACCCATGTTGTAAATCAGCTTCTGATTCTGCAAAGATAACAATGTCGTCAGCATACAACAATAAAAATAATTTTAACATGCCAATATTAACGCCTTCAGATTTGATTAGAATAAAATGTTCCTCGATATCATTAAGATACATTGAAAATAAAATGTGCGATAATGACTCCCCTTGCCTTACCCCTTACAAAAATGTAAAAGATTCATTACTGATTTCGTTATTATAGTTCTTTTTTTTTAACCACATTATACATTGATCTTACTATATTCAAAATGTTACCTCTAATGCCTTGTTTAATTAGTTTGTACCATATAATATCTCTCACAAGAAAATCAAATGCCTTTGTAAAATCAATAAATGACGTATATAGTTTTTATTTTAATTTAAAACATGATAAATAATACCTTGTAAGACAAATAGATTATCAACTGTTCCCATGCTTTTCCGAAATCCGGCTTGGACTTCTATGTAAACATGATATTTTTCCCCCCAGACACTCAATCGATTGGTAATAATTTAACTAAATAATTTTCCTATAGTGCTTAATAATGTTTTTCCTCTGTAATTGGCCGTGTCGTCTAAATCGCCTTTCTTATGTATAGGAACAATTAACTCTTCGCTCCATGCCTCTGCAAAATAACTTAAGTTGAACATTTTATTAAAAAGTACAAACAAAACCCCAAAAAAATGAATTTCGGAAACACCATGTTTTAAAAATTCATTTAATACATAATCCGGACCAGCCGACTTACCAGTTTTTAAACAAATGCATGCTTTTTAAATTTCTTCACGTGTAATCTCAATATTTAACTTTTTAAACATTATGTGTAATTCTTCATTGATATACCGCTCATTCAAATAGAAGTGTGAATTTGGATCATTTATTGATTAAAAATATCTTACAAAGTCATCTGTATGCGATGTGCTTGATTTAATTGGATTAACAGGTCCTTTTAACATATTCCAATATATCTTTGCATCTAAATATCTATTTTGGTTCTAGAATTTTGATCTGTTCCAAATCATATTGATATTTATTTTTTCTAACAAGGGATTTGTAAACACTACGTGCTCCGGTCATGAGAATTATATTTTCGTCAGACCTGTCATTCCTATATATGTTCAATCTTTTATAAAATCCGTTTTTGCTGATTTAAACTCGTCACTAAACCATTTGTTATTTTGAACATGTTTAAATATTTCATTGTTGTTAGTTTTTACAGTTTGTTTAAATAATGGTGATTACCCTCCATCAATAATGGAACGAAAATGTTCTAAACTTTGGTCTAAAGACGACACAATGTAAGTGGTGTTAATATCATTGCACACCTTGTTTAAAGACTGTAAAAAAACATCAATTGATTAATGCTTGAATCCTCGGGACTGTTTGTTTATCCAAAACTTAATAACTCCTGTCGAAAGCGATAACACATTGCAAGTTGTTGAACGTGTACATAATGACAGTATACATACTAAAACGTGAGGCGTGAATCGGAAATGACATACAAAGTTTAACTTTACAAGTGGAATTCTATTTAAACGATTAGAGGACATGTTTTGAAGCTATTGGTATATAAATAAATATTCTGAAACATAGATCTTTAACAAACGTATTCAAACTATAATTATTTCATGTTCGCATTAGACGTTTATTTACATCGTCACAATGTTCTCAAAATGCTTGATATTGTAAACTATTAAACTGGAACGAAACTGAATTAAACGCATAGGAGTGCATGGGTTTTAAACATATATTTATTGACTGATTATGTCTTCTGGTTTGACTTTCAGCATTTGTATTTATTTTCTTAATTGAAAATGAAGACTCGAATATCGAATTTAATTTCGATTTTGTTTCATTTGTTTTGTGTTTAAGTTTATTGCTTTCTATTATTATTTCTCCAACCCGATACCATTTTATCAAAACAGTACACGTAAACTAATATATAAATTGTTCCACCAACAATTTTGTTTAATCTAGTGAAGAAATGTAGCATAACTGAAATTACTTCCTTTTTTATCAATTCATATTAATACAAAACTGATTATAGTTCTTATGAAAATTTTTAATCTGTTCAAAGTTATGTTTTAACTACTTTTTATACTACATACGCAAAGTAACGCGTAAAGATTAAACACACATTGGTCATGACGTTGAATTAAAATAAAAAATGCGTTTAACTTGCGAATTAAAAATTTCAAACTGTAAAACATTTTCATACGATTCACTTTAAACCCTAAGAAATATTGGAATACAACTGTTTCGAAGTTTATTATGTGTGGCATATATATGTTATGTAGAGACGATTTCCATTTTTAGTTGGTCGCGCTAGCAGGCTACTAATGAAGAGGGAGGTTTGCAAGACAGTCTGCTCTTTACTACGCTAGAAACGATAACCACCATCGCATCTGCCTGTTTATACTTCACCACTGGTACACTTCAGACAACTCACCGTGTGTATGTATTCAATAGTGTTTAACAGCTTGTGTGACGACATTGACCAGTCTAGTGTTTAACAGCTCATGCGACGACATTGGTCAGTTTATCATTTAATCTGAACATATTGGCTGCTTTCATGGAAAACGGCACTTAATGCATGTCAAACTATTTAGATTAGCCTGTGCTCACTGATTAGCCTTTGCAATGCGCACAAGCTAATCAAGGACGACAGATTCTGATGTTATGGTGTTTTTCGTTTAAAGAAAGTCTCTGGCACTGGAATGACAATTAATGCATTTGCATTAAGCCATGTTTTCCCTAAATGACAAGGCAAATAGACACAATCACTTTTAAATCAAATAAACAACCAATGAGTTCCTAATGTGTACCTTGTAGCTTTTTTAGTAAACATATAAAAGGGATTTTGTTCAGAGATTGTCATTTATTACTTAATATTAATAAATGTAAACATTTGATCTTAAAAGCTCCATTAAAACAAGAATAAAATTTAAGAAACAAAAAAGTTAAAGTTACCCTCAACCGGGCTCGAACCACTGACACCCGGAATAAAAGTGTATCGTTTAGACCAATCGGACATCCTTGATCATACAATTAGAGATGTATGGTGTACTTTACATATATACGCAATCATCGTTATATGAAAAAAAATAAACGAAAACAACAGAACCATCCAAATTATTAAATCGTTTAATTTTGCCAATTTACCAAAACGTGCAAAGGTCCCTGTAATCTATTAAGAATTTCAAATTGAATGAGATCAATACACTGTTAGATCTTACATCATGAATAACTTACGGGATTGCCTGTTAGCCTTGTTGATTTAAGCCCAGGAAGCTCACTTTAAAAATACATATTTGCGTGCCAACACTACGGCGGTTGAAAAACGAGTTATCCCCTTTAATAAAACCGGAAGGTGTTAATAAACACGAAATAATAGAAATATTTTATATGTGTATGTGGCTGTTTGCTAAGATTATTAACAGCATACCAACAAACAATATCCATGTACAAAGGTTGGAGATTTATCACTAAGAACTTTTCTTTGATCAGCCTGACTGATTTCTCAATTTAATTGATTTCTTAACTTGTTACAGTTTAACTGTTCTGGTCGAGACATGAATTTCAGTACTGAGAATATCTTTCTCTGAAAATATAGCCTTCATAGCTTTTCATTCTCAATAATCGATGCAGTATGATTTGATTGTGATTTCGATTTAATTAATGTTAAAGTGCAAACTTTTCTTGTTCTTTAAGAAATTTTTACATTTGAACTCGTATTTCAAATCAGTGAATTAAAATTATACAAACCGTCCACATAAAGAAGACCCAGTGATTTGTAGCTGCTATTATTTACTGAAGTTTACTCCGGCGGTAACACTTTGTTGCAGTAACATGTATTTGCCATTTGGCAGCCAATGCTCGAAGCAATTACTTGTCATATAAGTCGGGTTAACCTGATTTGGTATTGCTGTTGATGCCCTATTTGCCAACCGTTTATAACTATTTGTATCATAATGCCATGAACTTAATGGATACAATATATGTAATGCACACATCGCCTTATACTTTCAGTATATATTAACATATAACAAACTATGCAACCATCGTACAGACAATCTAAACTCACCTTCATTAAGTAAGGACAAATCAACAAATCACGTAAACTCTTTATTCAAATAGCGTAACACTAACATCACGTTGATACACATTTAAATGCTTACAAAAAAACAACATGGACTAGCATTTTTTGAATAAATCATTCATGAAGTGTGCAAGAATCATTGCGTGTATACTCTGGAATGTATGGCGTTTATGCATTAAAAAAACAAGTTTCGTTTGACTAGCCTTTATATGTTTTCAGCAATACCAATAGCCCCAATATAACTACATTCACGTTTAGTATATTCAACGTCGCAATGAAACCGATCGAAAATACTGATGAAATCGTCCAATACTGAGTCAAGTCGTATGTTCATACTCTTGTCAAAAAAGAATGGGTATTTACATAATAGCAACGACATGCAAAGAAACTTAAAACATACTCTGATTATTTGCGGTAAGTACTGTGCAAATGACTTAAATATAATAAGTTAAATAGTTCATTAATGATATGTATAATAATAGCATATTACTGAAACATTAAACAGTTCACTGTCATCATTACTATATCTTAATATTTGATTACGTACACACCACAATAACATGGAGTCACCCATGTCATTTCTGTATCTCAGTTTATAAACTATAACATAACGTCACTTCCGTCATGTTCAATATCACAGTTTATAATAATATATTGATGTTCTATTGTATTTGCGACACAGGCTACTTTTGACGATGAATTTGATTTGGTATCCGAATGTATAAACTCGTCCTGTGTCCCGCTTCGATTGAAATTGTTTGTTGTTGAGCTTCCATTCAATCTGAACGACTGCGAATTTACGCTCTCATTGTTAAGCGTTCGCAACAGCATCGGCCTGAATTTGCTGTTAAGGAGGAAGTATATGATGGGGTTTACGACGGTGGATGATTTGGCGAGCAAGACAGAGACCACCACGAGTCTCATTGGCAGAAGGTCTGCGTTGCCGTACGCCGACCACATGGAGACGACTGAATAAGGCATCCAACAGACGAGAAAGCCCCAGGACATCGCAAATGTCATCTGTGAAAAGTATTAATTGTTAAAATAACTATACACTGGAATCAATGATTTAACCAACTGCAATCACGAGGCGCCGATTTCTTAAAATGTATAAGTGTGTTTCAATAATAACCAAATAAGACTTAATTGCAAATTGGCGTTATCTATTTACTTACAACAAACGTACAGTTTATCGAGAAATCGAGCTCAGACGTACGGTTCTGGATCACCCCAAGATGGTATCATTACTACAATAACGGACCGGTAAATTGACTGGTTTATTCGGAAGCCCCGGTGTTTTGTATACTTGCTCGTCTTGTATTGTGGACAATATTGTTTGCTATATTGGTTTGTGTCATTAATATTTTACATTTATTCAACACCAGTCAAAATTGAGAATTAAATTGAATAAATATTTGGCAGAATGCACATATTTTAAACATACATTGACTAATGTTTAACTCCCCGTGTTATTTCGCAAACGGACCAACATTCGAACGTGATCGCGTGAAATGTCGATAAACATTTGATTTCAGGGCCTTACAACATGACTTGTGTATGAATTTAATCAAATAGAACCATTCAGTATACGGCCCTTGCTGTTATTGGCAATAAACTGTGTGTTTAATGAATAGATTTGAGGCTAACAAACCAAGCTTGAGAAAACCCCCGAAAGATGGTTTGAATATAATCACTATTATATTTCGCATATATTAAAATACTGCTAATTGAATACAATTAAAAACATTGCATGTTTTCTACATAGCCGTACTCTTTGAGTCAAAAACAATTACGATTCAATGTTTCCGAATCGTAGTATTAACACATATGACGTGTTATTAACCAGGTTCATATTCCAATGTAACTAACTTATGATTAATGTTTTATTTTTCCCCCTTTAAAAATAAATAAAATTAGATCTATGTTATTTCGTTTGTAAAATCCATTTACTTCGGATAATTTAAGAAACTAGTGTTGTTTGAGTAAACATATTAAAAAACGCCAGATCTGCGGTTAAAGCCTTTTCGTTTATCTCGGTTGCCATGTACCTTTGTGAGATAGGACTCTCTATTAGACAGCTGCCTGCGCTTTGCTAACGTGATGTTTGAGTAGCGAGCCATCGCCTTCGTACTCTTCCTGGAGGTGAGTAATATACGGCCGTATGCGAATAGTATCAGAGCCGCCGGTGTCATGATGCAAAACAAAGACACCTGCAAGAACATCGATACAATATTGTTTGAGCCGACTTTGTAATGGTTCAAAAAAGAAACAATTGCATGAACAAGTGATACAAATTCAAACAAACGTTTTCATATTTTAACAATGCATAATATCAACATCCTTTAATCAGCCTAAGCATTTAACTTCTCAATAAATACCTGCTATTGTTGAGGTTCTTTTTGCTTAGTAGCTTGAATATTTACCGTTTTTTTACGATGTTCAAGTATACAGCAATATAGTTAAGTAATTGTGACCAAGTGAACGATAAAGTGCAACAATTGATGCGATGGTAAAATATCCTTTAAATAAAAAGCAATGGAATATTCGTTTAAGTATGACATAAATTTGAAAACATATATACTTTTTCGTTTGATTAAAAACACATATTTACATACAGTATCTTTCTGACGGAATAAGTCGAGATTGGGACACAAAGAAATATGCCCCTTAACACAAAACAATCCAACCGACATATGCTTTATTTTGCGTAATTGTTTAGACTACACACTATATCGGTGTTGAAAACAAATACCACAAATCACTAGTGGATAACTGTACCAGTATATAAACAGAATTACCAGTGTTGTGAATATTTTATTGTCAGCCCATTGTAGGGAGCACGATATGCCGTACATCTCCTGGGAATACGATCCCCAGCCTGTAAGAGGGATAGAGGCCCAAAGCAGGCCGAACATATAGGGAAACACCAGCAGCAGAAAGGACCAGTTCGTTGTTGCAATGTCTGCAAGCATACATTATTATAAACAAAGTGAAACTTCAGCTGGGCCAATTGTTGTGGCACTTAATTGTATACTGAGTTCCATTAAAATAAATCACTTGTCAAGCACTGAGGAATTATCGAGACAATAAAAAAACAATGACAAATTCAATGCTAATTTAAGTATATGAAAAATACATGTGTAATAAATGCTTTAATGCTGACGACCAAAAATATGTCTTTTTTTGTTTAAACGTAAAGATAAGATTGTCGGTATGTACGTACGGGCAATTGCTCAGAAAAAGCCTATTTATTAAACATAAATACATTGCAAATACAATGCAAATGGGATGATAGCCTTTGACATCAATTCAAAGCATTGCGAGGTATAAACTCGTTATTAAGCCCAAACCAAGCACGCATCTTCAAAATTTTTAATCAAGTTTACTTACGCCGAGAGGAGAATAAAACATAAACTGGTTGATGCTCAACATATGGAATGCATTTATTAATACATACTGATATTCGGACGGCATATGGTGCAATAGCGTATAAGCGCCATCACTGTCAAGGTCAATATGCTTATAAGTCCGAAGAAAAATCCAAGGAACCCATATATTGTGCAACCTACAATACAAACGATAACGCAAATATGTAAATTTTGTTGTGTATCTCAAGCGAGAAATTGCGATAGAAAACAGGTATTATAACTGTTTGTTGACGTGTGTTGTTTTAATTAAATTTAGAAATGTTGTTAATAAATCCTCAATGTTTCCCTCGTCATGTATTACATTACATTTTGCCAAAAAGATATGTTATATGATAATATTGTTCAAATTCATATTATGTGTTTTGCAAAATGTTAGCCGACCAAACTAATTTGAAATCGAGCCTTTAATGATAAAGCTCCTTTTCCACTCTGTATTGGTTTATGAGTTCACGAGTAAGGTCTTAATAATTGGAATGCCGCACCGCATGCCAAGTAAAAATTCACACTAATTTATGGATCTGTTGGGCAGGTGTCACTCTGCCTACAATACAACATGTTACATTTAAAGGGAGACGCTTCGTTGACGACCTGTGTACAGTATGTCTTGTGCACAAATTCTGTACATGAGGTATTTATGGCGAGTACACTTCTTTAAAGGCCTCTTTGCAGAGGATTTTCATACAATATATTATATTTTTTTTGTTTTATTTCTTACAAAACTCTTTATTACAAAACCCCACATAAACCCCGTCATAATCGTATATGTTATTCGTTCGATTATCTCACGTATCATTAACTAAACGCACTGAACTTGATTACTTGACAATGCCTATCATATGTTGTGTTGTTCGATGTCAGTTGTCTCAGTAATTAGGGTAGAGGATATGGATTATACTTTATTATATACCTGTTTAATGCTTTTTACAAAATACAGGTTGTATCAATCGTTGAAATAAAAAATCCCGTATTACGCTACTCGCTGTTTCCAATTCCGTATTACCATACTAGCGGGACTACTTCGACCCATTTAACGACATCACATCACGCGCACCGAAAATATAAATATTTTATATTACGAAATATATTACGTAGTACATCGTGTGACGTCATTTCTGTGACGAAACACAATGGTTTTATCTAAACTCTATGAAATTTAAGGACGTGGTGTTTTTTAAAAGTAAACTATTTGTTAAAAACATAGAACGAATTCAAAACGTATTTTGGAGTGTGTGTTTATCATGCATAAATGTATATTTCGATAGGAATACAATACAATAGTGTGGTGTAAACTAAGTTTCGATAAAGACATTGAAGATAGAAGTGAAAGTGCATATCGTTCCAGCGTTTTTGTTATAAACATCGGATTAAAATTTAAAGTTGTCAACTTAATTGTTATAAAAATTGGATTATCGATGGCATTAAAGTAAGCGTTTCGGAAACCTGTGTTTCCCGGATCGAATGTTTACACGTTTATTTACATAAACTGTATTCATACGCGTCCTAAATAAACTATGGCGTACCGAACTTTTAGTCATTGTTTTGTCAGTTTTGTTTAAGTAAAACATACAATTGTTAACTCTTTTCGTTAGTTCTTGTATATACTCGAGTGTTACAAACTCTTGGAACAATTGACTGGCGTAATATTCCGTATATATTTTGATGGATGGTAGCTACAATCAAGAAACTATTTCGTTGGATATGTTGGTCCAATGCGTATCTATTTCTAGGGATATATCACATATATTTCATTGACTCTGTAGAAGGATACCGTACCTATTTCGTCGAAGATCCACTCGTGAGAGAACGAGGAAGAGATGGTGAGTGGGAAAGCGCAGAGAGGCATGAGGCTGTCACTAATCGCAAGGTTGATTATGTAACGGTCGTTACGGGACAGACGAGACCAGTTCGAGAAGCACGTGCACACGACCATCACGTTTAGCGTCACCGCGAAGAAACCTGTGGGAGAAAATAAAAGGCAATATAGACGGAGATAGGGATAAAGTATGACCTATATGTAAGTGTTTAATTAAATGCACGTATCGGCTTGCCACAAGTGTAATTTTAGGGAGAACTTTTTTCAATGAACTCGGGAAGAAACCTCTTATGAAAATGAAGGGCATTGTATTTATATAGAAGCAATTAACCAGAGTTATGTTGTTTGTGATAAAATGTGATAATCGCATAATGCATAGTTCGTGTGACACATCACTTTAAAGCTTATTAAAGCGTATAATTAAAAACGTAATTTCTTTAAAAGTGTGCTATTCCGGAAATATCTGAATTGTGAAAGTTTTAACGGATAAATCACGCGCATCGCTATAGCTTAAAGGGATCTTTTCACGGTTTGGTAAATTGACAACATTGAAAAAAGTTGTTTCAGATTCGCAAATTTTCGTTTTAGTTATGATATTTGTGAGGAAACAATATTACTGAACATTTACCATAGTCCAATATAGCCATTATATGGATCTTTTGACGATTTGAAAACCTAAAAATTATAGAGCGTTGCAACGCGAAATGATTGAATAATTTGTTGTTGTCGTTAAAATTTACGAAACTACAAAGTTGCTTATAAAAGGTATAAAATACTTAAACTGTGTATACCTGGCGGAATAGCCGAGAGGGCTTATGCGTTTTACTTCAGACTAACTCCAGGACTCCGGGGGTCACTGGTTCAAGCCCTCGTACCGGCTACTTTTTTTCCTTTTTTTTAAATTTTATTCTCGATTTTTTACTGGAGCTTTAAAGATCCAATGCTTACATTTATCAATATAAAGCATTTAATGACAAACTTCAAAATATGCCAAAATCTGTGAAAAGGCCCCTTTAAAACGCATCAGTTTTAAAGAACGAAACGCATTTCATTGCAGTAAATACAATCCAAACGCGCACTATAATAAGATATGAAGACTGAACTTAAGTCCGCAAATTTCGGGATAATGCATTGTTGTCAAATGTTCTGAGTATAGAAATATGAGTCACCCTAAAACTGTTTTCTCTTTAAGTGGTTTTACTTATTGGGTTTGAATATATTATCATGATAATAAAATAGATAATATAATGATAAAATAGAAATTATATATTTCTCCGAAAACGGTTAAAAACAACTGCACGCATGTTTAATTATTTATCCTAACAAACGTGTGTGTATAATACGCAGCCCCTCCCGCTCGCAAATGTCAAGAGCAAAGTCAACGAATACCGGAATATTAAGAGGACTTACTATAAAATTGCGACGAATTATACGATATATTGGGGGTTATTTCTTACCAAGAATAGTATGAGGATAAATGATATAGAACATTTCTTGTATGCCAAGGCATTTCAATTCAAGAAAGGCACACAAGCGTGCGTTAAACTCACATAGTTCTTATTATAGACTGCATATAGGTTATTCTGTGTGTGATATTCATTCGGGCTGATATTTTGCACAGAACAGACCAATCCACGAGATTTAGATTCCGAAAACGAATATTTATATTGTACTTATAATGATAATTTTTGGGACTAGATTGTTGTATGCGAAATAAAGCTTTTAATAAAAAAAGGTATCCAAACGTATGCACTCCGTTATTTTGCAATCTACTTAGCTTACACTTGACAAATGGTGTAGGTCGATAACGCAGTAAAGCTAAATCTGTGCAGTTTACAACGTTTTGTGTGTTAAAATGGATTATTTGTAAACAACATTCATGATCAGAGTGAGTATTATTATTTTCAAGGTCTTTTCTTTTTAACCAGCCAACGAGCGGCGGACCAATAACAACCATGACCAACACCTCATTTAAATATATGGATATGTTGGACATTGTGTTTTCTTGGAGTAAAAACCTTAGAGAATAGTTATTTAGAAGTTTTAGCCTATTATTATAAATAGCTGATTTATCAAGATAACCAGAACCTTACTCTCATGTTGAAATCATCGCGAACACATCTTTTATACAATACATCATTAGCAGATGCACATTTATTTATTTGTTACAAAATCAGAAAACCACGCAATACGTCCCGATATGCCATACGGACGAATATATATATATATATATATATATATATATATATATATATACTTTTAGTGATTCTGTTATGTTTTAATGAACAATTCGCGGTAGTGAATTATTTCAAAACTAAAAAATGTACATATTCTTTTTCACTAAGTTACATTTTTTATCAAAACATATCATAACTTATAACACCGAAGACACATGAAAACATAGATAGAACTTTGTCATTTCATCATTTCATCATTTGATAAAAAATGTCACATAAAACGCATGTCTAAACGATTTTAAGCATTAGATACTGCACACGGATAATGTCATTTCATTATGACCAGCATATGCTAGTTTCACAAGACCGACAGATGAACGAACAGACAGAGAACCATGGTAAATTATGTAACCTATTCTCTATTATTTGGAGGACAAAAAATCAATAGTATACACAGTACTTACATATAACCACCAGGTATACACCAATCACAAAATCCTCCCAATACAAAAGTTTCGATTGAAATCTGTCACTTGCTGTTTCAGTCGCATTCATGACTTCCAGATCAGTTGACATGATACAATGTTCTGAAAAAAACCACATTATTTTGTAGCAAAAGGACTAATTGGTTATCTTTATTTTTAACATGCAGGTCAGTGATATTTAAAAAACAAAAAATGGAATTATTGTCTTTAAAGCACCTTAGAGTAAACTCAAACTGTAGACGAGATACATCCGAGTTGCAGAGTAAAATATATGGCAGATTCCATTATAACATATATGTTATTTCACGCTTTAATTTAAATACTTTTTGCATAAACAGTGTTTTCGGTCAGATTTATTTATCCATTAGTGTATCAATGGAAATACATGGTAAAATACATGTTATACATGTTATACTTCTCTGATAGACATTACGTTATGGTCAGAGCCCTGAATGACCCAGAAGAAGCGCGTTGGAATTTATTTAATTTGGTATCGGTTTGAAATCCTGTTGATGAACAACTTGTTAATTTCACCGTTATATATGTTGAACTGATTTTAATATAGTTATTATTTTATTCGTGTACTATAAAACTCATTAAATATTGAAATCTGCTCTTTAGGTCAAATTACACCGTACATCAGTGTTCACGACGAAACAATGTTTTACCAATAATAATTTACGACGCAATATATATGACGCCAAAACAAACCAACTCTCTCGTCGTGTTTGCCTATATACATGTATCACTGGTTAAGTAACATTAAGTAATCGTAGGCGCTAATTTGATACATGTCATCAACCTTGTTTTCACATGTGTTTGACCATATTTCTGTATACTAATTAGTGTTAATCGTTTTATTAACGTTGTATTATTATACGAATTTAATGTATAGTATGTATTTTTAAGTATTTCTCGTCTTTGGAATGGGTTCATATATCGAGGGCACGTGTGGCGTGAGTGTGGTTATTAATTGATTCATCTGTGAAAGTATAAGGTTCATTTACATGTAAGCTTGTAATTGGTTTCAAAGTTTTAGTCTTTGTACTAACCTTTCCAAAACGATGATGCCAGTCTAATTAAATACATGCTTTTACTGGCACAAACCGAGTATTAAGCTTCATTATCTTATCTCTGTTAATGCGTATTGTCTCAAATTGTGCAAGATGATTATTTTGTTTGATATAAGGTAACGTGTTTCGGTATTATATTATAATGTTGTATGTCAAGCATGTTTGTGTAAGTTATCATTAAAGCCTCAATACAAATGAACAGTATGCGCAAATAGGGTTAACATTCAAATTCAAAATTCAATTGAAATGTTCCATTTGTATTAAATGGTACTTCCAACAAATTTAAAGTGCAAAGTAGCAAAGTCATTGTTTCATACCACTTAGTAACGAGAGGAATAACTGACATATGATAGGGTTTCTGAGAAGGTTTATTCTGTAATGGTTTTATGCTATTGGGCAAGTTTCATCTACTGTCCAAAATAATTGACATTAGATTCGCTGCTCAGCGTCTTGCAGTTATCAAAACATAGACATTCCAACTAACTTCAATGTCGAATGGATAACCATTTACGTGTAATATCCACATATAATAGGTCTTTATATCCTTTATATGATTCAGGGAGTATCTAATAGGAATTAAGTTTCTAAAAATTAACCTATGAAATTGGTTTATATTTGTTTTAAACTATGAAATTGAAGCGATTCACAATTGACGTATTTTACGCCCCACAATAACTACGACCAACTATCACCATGCTCTCATAAATGTACGTTGTGTCATTAGATATGATTATTACAAGATCATTTCTACGAAATATGAATTATTTGGGATGGGGCGTTTCATCAGTTAGTATGGGGACGTTCTTAGTATATCAATTATCATTCTTATAGGATGAAACATTCACAATTGCAAGGGAGGCTGTGGAATATCTCTGGCCCGCATTTGGATGTTTGCACTGCATAGTCAAAGTTCTGAAACGTCCATGATTATACTTTTAAAGTTCTTGAACTTCTGTGACCGCAAGTGAGGAGGTTCTTGAACTCTCCATGACAGAAATTTCAGAAATGCTAGATTCTCAATAGTTGCTTACATGAAACCAGGTGGTAAACGACTGTGGACTTGAATTGAACTAAAGCCCAGTGAAACGCCTCTGGCGCATTGATTAGCAATGTTAGCACAGGTGGAAATGATAAAATTGTACAATTATTTCGACAAAATATTTTGAAATTACAATCGATTTCTTCCTTTGAAGTGAGGTATTTTTTATTAACAATCGAGCCCTTCTCTTTTTTTAACATGTTTACATCGATTTTTAAGAATCGAATAAAGTATGATTTTTTAATAATATAAGCAGTATAATTACTGTCCTTAAATATAAAGTAATTGAACATAGAACTGGTCATTAAAGTGATGGTAAAGCGTTTTAGGTTTAGCACATTTATCGATGAACACTTTTGATGTTCCTTCATTATAATTTCTCTGTAATGGATAAAAGCATTTGTTAATAAGTAACACATACGTATGTATTTCAATACAAGAAATACGTCAGGTAAACGAATGACTTTTGCTTACTGTTAACAAGATAAATATTTGGAAGCATTAACGTATCTACGTACCAACAAATTAAATTATGTTGTTAACGACCAACAATTCGTTGTGATTATATTACGGTATAGTGAGTTACCTCTTGCTTTATGTTAATTAATTTCACATCACTGTAAAATATCTTGAATAGAAATAAACCGATAATTAAAATTGAAGAGATGCAAATGAAATATAATCAACGGACAGCAGACGCACCAACTTTAGCAATGGCGTCTTTCTTTAAAATGCGGTTAAATTAAAGTTGCGGGATATTAATGACTAGGAGATGACATTGGCAGACACTATTTCTTCGCATGAAAAAGTGAAAAAAGCAGCACTCGAAGTTTTTGTATAAGCTTTTTATTATTACATGAGTGGGTAGAAACACATAGACAATCAATTTTTAAAACACCATGTTTCAACATCATAATCTATAAACAGGCGTTTTTCGGATATTGTATGCAGCTAATTGTGTTGTAATATCTAGCGATAAGTTAGTGGATTTCACCTTTTAACCACGTTATATATTATGCTCCATATTTCAAACAAATATTAGTTGTTTTGTAGTAATAGGGTCATTTTATTAAGATCATTGTATTAATGCTTCGCAATGTAAATATTTAAAAAAAATTGCAACATAACATAGAAGTCACATGTTGAGTCGTTTCCATATTGTATTAATCCATGATATATTATTGTATTTCATTCATTTAAAAACAAAACAGCTCAGAATAGTTTCAGTAGTAGCCTCAAGGCTTTACGAAACAGAAGATATAACCCAAACTTCCTTACACCGTTCACGTCCGCTTTTCGATTTACGGTCATTATAGCATTTAGTAAATAATCCTCATCGTTGGCGTTATCAGCGCATAATTATATTCGTAGCTATTAATTTATCATCATTTCGCATTTTAGAAACATCTCAGTTGAATTGGTGCTCATTAGTTCTTTATTAAGACATAAGTTCAGTAAAATCGCTGAGCAGAAACTCGCTATTACAAAACGACAATGCGTTTCTGTGTTGTTGCCTTAAATGAGTAATGAAAATAAATATTTAATTATGGGTAACGCTGCATAATGGCACATTAATTTTACAAGATCTATTTTTAATTGTCAGAGATACGAGAAGAAAATAGTAGTTGGTGTCTGAGATTTTCTTACAGTGTTCACAAAGCTGTAAAATTACTTGTCCCAGAAGGAATACTACTTCTCAGACATGTGTAGAATACTGAGAGAATTTGGCCCATATTTATGACATGAAGGTATCAATATTATAGGTTGTCTGCAAATTTACCCATCTGATAACTTTTTCTGTACTAAACTCATTTACTTCTAGCTGGGAAAATCTATGACAATCCTATAAAATGGAAATGATTAATCAACGTGTTTATAGGGTCATGTTTTACATACTTTCTACACCATTTTAAATGATTGTTAAACAATATCCCAAAAATATAACGACGCCACAGAACTCTCCAAATTATGCAATTGTTTTGCGTTTGTCCCGTTTTATAATTTCGAGGTTATTAAATCGTCGAAAGAAGCATATACTGGATATTTGAGGGTATGGTTAATGTTCCGTATTACTTTTTTTCTCGCAAAAATCATTACTACATCGCACATTTGCAAATCTGAATTATTTCTTTATTTTCAAAATTCGTCAATTATCCAAACCGTGAATATGTCCCTTTAAAAAGGTACCGGGTTGAAACGTCAGTGCAGCCGTATGTTAACATTTTATACTGCCAATGCTACTAAAATTATTTAGTAGACGCTATTTTAAATAATATAATTTAATTAGTACATTCATTCATTAAAATTAACCAGAAACATGTGATAACCTCTTTTAAATTCATGAACAGAACAGGGGTGCTCAATGAAATATACTTTGTAAATAACCTTTATGGAACTTAACGAAAATGGATTGGAATAATAAAACACCTGTGTGGAAACCTTCCATAGATAAACATATCAGTCAGTAAAGAATGCAGAATACTTAATCAATTCTCTTTTATATGTAAAGCAACAGTCAGTTGACCAACATCAGCCATAATATTATGTGCCACATTTCTTCATCTCTCATCTCTCATCCCCCACCCCCACACACACAACACACATGCACGCACGCACGCACGCACGCACGCACGCACGCACGCACACACACACACACACACACACACACACACACACACACACACACACACACACACACACACACACACACACACACACGCGCGCGCGTTCTGAAAAAACTGGGCATAATTTATTCCAAAATTGATAGGCAATCAAACTCGTGCTTTCAAACGAGTGTGCGATGTAATAGAACGTACCTGTGCAGAAAATCACAAACTAAGTGCCAAAACGTGAGGCGTTAAATGCATACTATATTAATTATTTTGTTGTACTAGTGGAAAGCTACTGAAACGATTATGAAATATCTTTAAAAGTTATTACTATCCAAAGAAATGTTCTTTAACAGCTTTATCAAATGTATGCAACGTTGAATATTTTTTTATTATCGCGTTTTACATATTTTTTTTATAAATTTTAATGACAAAACAATATATTCAAATATGAAACTTGAAAACTATGTAAGTATATACATTTACGGGAACCTAAAGAACGTTTAAAAAATATAACTTCTTGCGCTGTTAACATAATTATATTTGTTGAATGAATTTGTTTTCTGAATTGACTATCAACATGTGTCAATATCAATAGCAAATATATAATATCAAAACTGCAATAACAACCGCTTTCATCGATTCATAATGACAAAAAAATTACTGGCTTAAATTTGTTCAGACATATTTCTTTTCTACATTTGATATTCAAAGTCACGCATTACGATAAAACACAACCTGACCCGTTGGATCTAAAGAAAAATGCAATTTACATGCGAATTAAAGACGAGTACCTTGTACTGAACATATTGTATTCACTCCGAACCTAAAATCATATTGTAACTAATAATATATGTCGGCGTTTAATAACACGTTTTGTTATGTTTAGAAATATACTGTATCGGCAAAATTGTCAACCCCGGTATACAAACATACACCTTAATGTTAGGAGCTCAGTCTTTTATAATGTGCGTGTCATATTTTGTGAACACTCTCTATGTATCAGGTATATCTTTTCAGCTGTTGTTTTTAATTTATATTCCAGCTATTTTATCATTTATAAAAAAAATAACTAAATCCTAAATATACAACAAACATATTGGTCCAATATATACTACTGTAAGAAGCAAAATACAAACAGCCTTACTTGATTACAACTCATATACGCCTAATCCAAGGTTGAGAGCCAACACGAATAAATAATAATTTACATTTCTCCAATAATCGATATATTTTCTAGTACTTCACAGATTTAAACCTTTAATTATTTTAACTAATAATTAATGTTCAATATTCAATATCGGAAGTTTTACCCGAGTAACAATCACATTTTCGCACGAGATCGCATCGGCAAATGAGCATTGTTAAGGTCTGCGTTCTCTTTAAAAACACTGTCGGCTGTACGAGGTCTCGTAACTGTTTGATCGACTCACGTGAGCTCGCATACTCTGAAGTTATTGGACTGTATTAAAGACCCCTAGCTGCGAATGTGACAGACAAAGGCTTTGGCATTCACATGTCATTAACTAACTATGGAAGGGAATATCCGCCAGTCCATTCATGTTGTCAAATGACAATAACATATTGCTAAATTACAAATGCATTTTGCTTTATTGTATTTGTTACAAAATAAGTGCGTCTTACTTGCGTCTTTATGCTTGTTTCTATAGATAAGTATTCATGTCAAAATTGTAATGTGCAATATTACAAACTTGTTATGCTTGTTTTTTATCTGCTATAACAATGTTATTTGAACACTGTTTAAATGTGTGTAAATGTACTTTTAATTCGGTAATTACCATTCCGCTTTGCATGTGTTTTGTTTTGATATTGTCTGTTTTAGATCGGCAATTTGCAATATTGCAACCGCTAATCGCCTCATGCTTAACCGTAAACCGCAATACGCTTAACCTAAATACGCTAAACTGAATTCGATAACGAAACTAAACTTGATGTTAGCTCTTCTTAATGACGTAAATAAACTATAAATTTGCGTTCAGCAAGCTTTTAAATATTCATTCAGTTTCTTAAAAAAAAATTGCGGTTTTTTATACGGACAGTATAATACTATTAAGAAACACGTTTTAATATTGAGTTTAGTTTCGTATTCGAGTTGCAGTCAAGCGTGTGACGTATTGCGGTTCGTCGTTAAGCATAATCATTAGGCACTTAGCGGTTTACAACATCGCGCATTACACTTTTTACATGAATGGACTGGCGGATATTCCCTTCCATAAATAACTGCTTCATTGACAATTTAGTAATCGTTAATGGTTCGGAGTTATACATTTGTCTTTTCTGTGATTTTTGTGTGTGAAACTAATCGGTGATTATTTTGTCTGGCAGTAAGTTTGATGTTCCTTGTGAGTTTTAGCGAGACTTTAATGGATTAAGACATAAAACAAGAAGTTAAGTTTCATGCCAGAACTAATACAATGGATTGTCATAGGGTAGATAATTTCACAATCAGTTTGGTTGGTTCAATAGTTATCGTTACCATGATTTTAAATGCTTTGCATGTGTTTTAAGTATTATGAGTACCGTTCATCTTGGCACAACAAACACAAACTAAATAACAATTCCATGTTTGTAAAAGTTAAATTTAACTTATATTATGTTTTCTTTAATATTGTCCATTGTAAACATGGGTTTACTTATGCGCTTCGATTCATTTTAATGTTATTATACTTCTACGACTATTTATTCTCTGCTGTTAGTTTGATGGTTAACATGTTTATTGTACTTTTTGTTGTATTTGCCCATTCATTCAAGGTGTTCTACTATTTACTTTCTACTTTAATAGTTGAGCAACCAAATATCATTATGTTGTACTGAGGACAATTTATCTTGCACTCCGAACTAATTATATTCAGTGTTTGTCAAGTTAAAATGTGTTTTATGTTCATGGTATAGTTTGCTTCATAGCATGATTTATTTGAACATGTGTTCGTGTACTGGCATCGTGGTCTAGTTTTTGTCTTGCTTCTTTTTTCAAATTCATGTTAGCAAGGTATATGATTTTTCATAGGACGTTTAATATCAAATATAGTTAAATGATTTTGTCAACTTTTTCTTACTAGGACATGGTTTCAGGGATACCCTATTTCAGCATATATATTTATACTATGTTCAGCAAGTCCAGGCAATGAAATGAGGAAATGCTAATAAAGGGGATACATGTAAACATTGACAATGAAGGAAAACTATAATAGAACGATCAGACGAATAATTGAATACAACATTACAATTTGTACATAGTTTTGCTCAATATTCAGGCCTTAGGGTTATTTTTTAAGAAAAACCGTGTTGTGTGGATAGGGTCCTTACACTGTAGCACAAGATCTTCACAAACAAGATGGAAACAAGTCTGAGGATGTACGTACTTTAAATTATAAGTTTTAACTGTTGACGTTGATCTACCTCAAATAATCGAGCTAAAATGTAGCGATAAGCTGGTTAAATTAAAACAAATCACTTCACGGTCTCTGTATGTCATCAGCTTTTTCATCGACAACAAATACAACAATACATACATGTTGTTGAAATATTAGTATGCTAATGACATTCAGTATTTTAAAGATGTAATTGAAGACTCTAAGCGGTATCTGTAACTACAAAGCTACACATAAACAAATACACCAGTAAACTGTTAACATTATGGCTGCATAAACGTTTTTTTTATATTTTGCCACATCGATACTTTTTTCGATGAAATTGAAAGGAATTTTATAAACGGGGTAAAAAAGAAATGCTAACACAAGTTCAACACTAGTATACAATGAAAATGAACTTTGCAAACACTAACAACAATTAAGTCCTCATTCTTTAAAGTATGGATTGTTTATACAGACAAACTTGACATTTTCTTCATATTAGATTTATTTCAGGCATATATGTATTACCTCATGAATACAAGAGTATAATCACCATGTCCTTGAAAAAGGTATCTGTTTAGAAACTTCAATGTCAACAAAACATCGTTAAAAACCAAGTAAGTAAGCACATCAGAAAATGGTTATCTTTGGGTGCTTTTAACAGTGACGATTATCATATGATTATCGATTGCAATCTTACATCTACTTGTGAAACCCATGATACATAAATATACTATAACTTATTAAATAATTATTAATCTTAACATTGTAATTAAGAACAAGAGATATTTGTCAGAAACACAATCCCCCGTTTTGCGCCGCATTGAAGCCATATATTTGAAATTTGACCTTGAAGGATGAGCATGACCTTGACCTTTCACCACCCTAAATGTAAATATTACAAATATTTTAATATCAAGTTGCTATCTTCAATAATGCAACAGTTATGGGCAATGTTAAAGTTTTCGGACGGACGGACGGACTGACTGACAGACAGACGGACGGACTAACGGACAGTTCAACTGCTATATTCCACCCTACCAGGGGAATAAAAATTGAGATTATTTTAGAAGTAGTTCACGACATATTGACTTAAAATTTCACTTTTCAGTTTAACTGCCAGGGTATTGTCAGCTGAGTATACGTAACGATAAAACGTTTGTGAGGATGATGCAATTGTAGAGTCAATTTACTGTATTATTAGTAAGAATTTTGTCTTAGTAATACCTTTTGTAACTTTTATTTAATTGGTATCGTTAAACAAACAATTAAACAAGCGATATAAAAATGACGCCTGCCCCTTATAAAAACACACACACACATATTTTCAAAGTGTTTTGGACATTGACATAAAGGTGTAACAATCACATTTTGCTGAAGTGTTTGTCTGCGGCTTATTGTTTCGCCTTTGTAATCCGTAATCCTTTAATCACGTCTGCAAAGGCTAATCTCTCTAAAATATGAGAGCAAACGTGAGTGCTCGTGTGCACTGCACTTCCATCAAATTAGTCCACCAAATAAAGCATACCAACATTTTAAGTTGAAAACCTTAGTTTACAAGTCTAACGCTTCCCGCAAAATTAATATATACATATTAAAAAAAACATAATGTAATTGAGTGACTAAGTAGATAAAGGGACACAACGTGTGTATTGTTTAACGCCTGATTGAACATGAGCAATCCAATACCATGATAAACGATGCCAACTAAATCACAAGACCAATACATAAACACGCGAACGAATAGACTAACAGCGTATTTGTATATATTTATTGTATTTTGTGTGCATGTCTTTAGCTTTATTATTGAATATTGCACATTAAAATAAAATGATAAGCAGTCTGATAAATTTCCATGTACTTTTACCTTTAAATTGACCGTTAAAAACAGATTTACGACTAAAAGAAATGTTCTAAAATACCGTATTTTTAACAATTATTAGTCTATTGATTAACATATCACGACTGGCATATTTTTAATCGTTGGTGTTTTAAGTTTGTGTTCTGATGGAAAACGCTTGATATAACCAATAATATATGCCTTTGTAATATGTGCCTTTTGATATATGTTATATGGTTTAATAGCTAACTGTTTTGGTAGAGATGCGAAAAACAAATATCAACAACGTTTGTCTTAAATTAACCGATAAATGTTTTAAGTGTTTAAAATATTTACAATATTTTTTGTCCGAATGGGAATGATCTTAACAGATGTTCAAGAGGACGATGATAAAACACGACATATCAATGGTACACATTATAAAAGAGGTGTTACGGCTATATTCTTTCGAATCCAATGGAATAATATATACTTTTTATGTGCAAAATGCACAAAGACGGAAGCTGAAAGCCACCTCGGACACTTAATTTCGATGATATATGTATATTTTATGTATATTTTCATAAATTGTGTTATAAAGATCGCCTTATTTTTCAAATATGCGCACGTCTGCCCAAACACCGGGCATCCATGTCTTGCTCTAATCATAGTCTTATAGTATTAATCATGTCTGATGAAGTTAGTTAAAATGTTTCAGCTTTGTTTGTACCATGTATGGTATTGTGTATACAAAACAAAGCCTTTTCAGAACTTGCTGGGTCATACAGCATTCAATATAATAGAAACACGTATTAATTTAGCATCCATGACTAAGACTCGTACCTGTGTAAATAAAATAAGTTAACAAATACATATTCGTGTAGGATTTCAAGTGAGAATGATTACGTATTAGCATGTGTTACCACTGTTAAATGTCAGTAATGGTCATCGTTAAAATTTTCTAGGTAATACCCAGTTTTCACCAAACTGAAATTTTATCTCCAAAAACAATACAAAGTAGCGAAACTCAAGCTGCTTGAGCGGTAAAGCATTCTTATAATATACGATTTGTTGGTCCTTTATTTTAAGCAATTGACCAATGACCAATACAGAACAAGCAGCACAATATGAGACAACATGCACTTACAGAAGAATAACGCTTTGGTCTTTGCCTTTCTACAGCATTGAGTATTTAAACCGGTTTGAGAGCGCTCAACCTCAAATTTGGTACAGCAATATTCATGATATATAAACGTGTAAATAAAATTTAACCTCATAGCATTGAAACTCAAATAAACAGTAAGAAAATGAGATTCAAGCGCATTCACTTTTTTACTATTTGATTACTCAATAGTAGGAAGGAGACCGGCGCAACATAGTTACAGCTTTTTGAGGAACGATGAAATAAAATTACAAATAAGTATTACATCATACATGGCGACCCTTCTTATCTTAATACACAATTAACACTTATTAATAAGACACTACGTACATGTATATACAAAAAACATGTACTTAACAACATACTTTTAATACAGGTATCATTATAACTGAACATATACTTTTAGATCACGTTAAAATGGAACAAAACATTTGAAAGAGCAGTATTGCTATTCAAAAATTATAATCTGCGTCCATAAGAGAACTATCTTACAGACTTACTATTTGACCTAATAGATCCATCGACCAGACTTCTGGTGGGTCCTTAAATATATACATGTATCTACCAGATAACTTGACGTGTGGACTAAGATTTTTTTTACTTCTTCTTATTGTACAGTTGTGTAAGGACAGAATTATGTTTATTGTGTCGGATAATTGATGTTAAAATCTTGTTCGCAAAAATGCATGTCCTGTGTTTACGTCAGTGTGGCCAGAGACACATTAGTTTGTTGACAGTAGATGCACGTTTGCAACTGGGCTCAGTCCGTTTAAATTATAGATCGTGACCAGATTATATGATAAATGGATGTTTGTTGTTGTGTATGTACACTTGTCAGATGGTAAATACGCCAGTATATGCAGGTTCAACGAGGTAGTCTGATCTATCAAGTTTAAATGTTTATGTAACGATACATGTATATAAACAAGCAAACACACTAAATTTTCCTTTTTGATGTATAAATTTATGATAAACTCACATATAAACAATAAATGGACTAACTTTATTGCCAGCATCTTAAACTCTACTGGCCTTTCATTTTTATGGTTACAGCAAGAGAACATTTCGACAAATAACATACATAAGCAAGTCAAGACAACTTTAACTGATCAGTTTATCCAGTGTTGGAATGCGCAGATACAATGTTCATCTAAAGGCAAAATGTATGGATTATTTAAAAATAATACCAACTTTGAACATTATCTTACAGCCTTACCTCAATCACTACGATTAAGTATGCTGCATTTCCGCACCGGCAACCATCTATTCCCAGTTGAGTCTGGCCGCTTTTCTCAAAACTTCATACCCCATGAGAATCGAAAGTGCAACCTCTGTAATACAAACGACATTGGGGACGAAATGCATTACCTTTTATTATGTCCTCACTTCAAAGAAAAAAGAACAAATTTAATCCCTTCTAATTATACGCTCCGTCCAAACGTCATTAAATTCCATGATTTAATGTGCACTAACAATCCTGTCACACTTAAAAACACAGCTTTATTTATGAAACACTTAATCAATGCCTTTCGGCGCTCGTAATAAAATAGTTGCATACACGTACCTAAAGACACAGTATTTTCTTTTGAGAAGTATACCTCTAATACTCTAAAATTAATGACCCACATAATAATATAAAACCTACCTCGCTATGGCGCACGAAATAATCCAATTGCCATTGTTAAAAGTTCCACTCTATTACGTTTACAAACAGTCCAACTCATCCATCAATGAAATATTACGCTACACTGTCTCATCACGTTTATATAACACTCCCGTCAATGAAATGCCAGTTATCGCTTCTATCGACAATCCACACAACGCAGGGGCACCATAGAGGGTTGTACGCTTATTACCGTTTACATTTTATGAACTGAAATTCCTGATAAACGTCTAACCGAATTATTTAATTGCTTAATAGTTCCCCGACGGTTACCCTCCCTCATTTTATTAGACGGGAGAGTACTCTATTTATACTAGGAAGACCTACCTACGTTCAACCATAAAATCACATTAAAAAATGGATATTGCAAAAATTAAAACTCACTACTCGAATGCATGTTCTTGTATGTATTAAATAAAGAAAATGTCACGTAAAAAAAATGATTAAAAATAAATAAATAATAATATAAAAAATGGTAGAACTATGTTCCCTGTCTTATGGTAAGTGTAATCGTAATATTTGCTCTTCCTAGCTTTATAATCACCACTATCATAATCATCATGGCCATCACCATTGTCGTCATCTCGATCATCATCATGATTACTAGTATCATCATTATCAGTATTACTATCATTATTAGCGTCGTTGTTGTTGTTGTTACTATTACTAGAAGTATTATTATAACTAACGCTGTTGTTGTAAATCATTAATCCTACTCTTTAATATGGAGTGTATCCACATAAATATTCCACCACTAACTGTTAACTATTTAATGTTGTTGTTTGTGTTACTTTTGTAGAAGTACTATTATAACAAATGTTGTTGTTGGTGATCACTATACATTATTTTGTAATTAGAACGAATTCACATACGTACTTAACTATTAATTATCCAACACCTACGGGTTCGAAACCCAAATTTTCTTTTGTTTGTAGACAATATATTGTTTAAATAACCATTATGTTACTGACCCTCTACTGGAGAATTTTCACATGACAACCACTTTCCCAATTGATCTACTATGATTTATCGTATATAATACTGTTTGTTTGATATCTGTGTAATTATCTTATACATATGCTCACATGTTATTACAAAATGTCATTGTTTTGTAACCTGTGAAAACAAATAAAGTTCTGTTCTGTTCTGTTCTGTTCTATAAGCAATTCTTCTTTGGACACTAAACAAACAGGATTAAACTCATAGGAGAGACGCTATAGGTTTATCTTCAGGACCCCAGATGGGGTGGAGTGCTGTCTTGGTGATTTACACGGACTTTGTCATGTCTTGGAAACGTTATTAGTTACTTGAAAAATGTCATGGACTTTGACATGTTGCATTAACAATTGCATCCAATTGCATAACGCAAAATATCTCAAGATATTTTCTTCTCAATTTAAAACAGAAAACATGATTTTAACATTTAGGGGATATTGCTCACTGCAAATGTGTAAACCATTGAATACATTATTGCAAGTCTAGAAAATAATAATTATGACACTAAATAATCCCCAGATAAAAAAAATCAATTATGTTGGAAGATAATTGTATGGGCCAATGCCTTGATCATAAAGTGACATCTTTCCGCATAATAAAGTAAGAACCAACCATGATATGCAATGATATAAAGTTGATCGAACCATTCATTATTCAGTCTTCGACTGTGCGTTGACTTGAAAAGAGCACACACAAAAGTCATGATACAAAATGATAAGTATTGTAATGGTAAAACCACAATAAAAAATGTTATCTTCCGTTATTACTCTTAGTTTTCGGACACTCTAAGTTTTCGGACATCCTCATTGTTGGCGAAATGTATCTCTCAAGTATCGGACATGCGCGTTTTCGTTTTTCATAAAAATGGGCCTTTTCACAGATTTTGGCATGTTTTGAAATGTGTCATTACTGCTTTATATTGATAAATGTTAACATTAGATATATAAAGTTCCAGTAAAAAATCAATAATACAATTAAAAAATGAAAAAAAGTTAACCCTCAGCAGGGCTCGAACTACTGACCCCTAGAGTCCTGGATTAAAAAGCCTCCCAATTATACCTGTCGGCCATCCTTCCAGAAACAATGACAGGTGTATTGTATACGTCATGTATCAAATCCTCGTATTTTAACAAAATTTAACGACAACAACAGAACTTTTCAAATAATTAATTCGATTCGCGTTGCAAGACTTAATAATTTTCGGGTTTTTAAATCGTCAAAAGATGCATATAGTGGCTATTTTAAAGCATAGTAAATGTTCAGTGTTTCCTAATAAATATCATAACTTAAACGAAAATTTGCGAATCTGAAACAACGTTTTCTAAATTTTGCCAATTAAACCAAACGTGAAAAGGCCCCTTTAATGACTCTACATTTTTAGCAGTATATTTTTTAGCAGTATATTTTTCACGGCTTAATTATCAGATATCGGTAATGTATTTGCTTACCTTGAAACTTTGATGGCATAGAGGTGACATTCACTCCAGTTTTAGTTGATTCCACTCCTTTTTCTATCTCAAGAAAGAGAATTGCAATACTAAATTAAAGAGGAGTGCAATTTAAAAAAGAGCAGTACAGTAAATAAAGGAAGGGTGCATAAAACAAAAGACTTTCGATTGATAAAAAAAAACATTTATTTTCTAGCTTCCGAAGAAAAGTTTCAAGCATACCATTACCAGATGTCTCCTTTGGTGGCACGGGATTACTGACATCAATATCCCTCACAATCCAAAATGTTGCGAAAATACGCATTTAAACTTGAATAACGGCTTTGGTTTTATCACACCATATTAACCAGAGAGGGATAGCACAGGCTTACATATACTCGAGTAGTGTGAAAACCGCGTGACTCCACTAAAATAATCATTCAATGCACGTATTACTTAAGTAATTTTATATTATGTATATTTTTACATAGCTAATAGTGCCGCACTTCCGCCCCACAAATTCGCCGCACTAGGTGTTCGCCTTATTCGCCGAGTTTTCAAATTGGGCCTGTGTTTTTTTAATCTGGACGATGTTGATAAAATACAAAAAACGTATGTGCTTTATGCCGTCGTGCAGTAAAAAAACAAGCAGCATACTGTGTCCGTAATAACAAAGAAAAATATATAATAGACAACCGATTACAGTCTTGGCAACCATGTGTACCTGCTTTTTAATGTCTTTGATTTACTGCAATATGTATCACTTGGTTTCGAAGATGATAATTGATGAATTAAAACTGTATTTACTTAAGGTATATATATATAGCATTAATTATAGTGCAATTTCGCTCTCTTATTTGCAGTGTTTTGATAATAGGTGGCCTAAAATTGAATTACATTCTGACAAATTGTAAAGAGGTCCCTTTTATTGCAACCTCGAACTGTGTAGAATGTATATATTTGTTTAAAGTAAACATAGCCTTCAAACATTTCGCTCCTAAACGATATAATAATAAGCTATTTTCAGACTTTAGCGCTTCTATATTGCTTCATACGACACCCTTTCACTGTGTTATGGTACAAGCATAGTTCATTGGTTTAAAGAGTTATTGTTTTATACATGCTTTCTCTGTGACGGGTGTTTCTTGTTTTATTTTTATTATTTTTTAGCAGTCACATAAACAACCAAGCTATGTAATATGGATATATTACACCCAGTATTGCTGCTTCTCTCTGTATTTTCGCGATGATGATCTGACATATTAACTTTTTGATGCTATATTCTTAAATTCTTTTCTAAAAAGATGAAATGCAGTTGACACTTTTTCGTAGTTTCATTTCATCGTTCCTAAAAAGATGTTACTCTGTTGCTCTGGTCTTCTTCCTACCGTTGAGTAAGTAAATGCTTATTAAATCGAATGCGTTTAAATTCTTTTTTATTATTGTTTAATTTGAGTGGCAATGCTATGATGTTAAATTTGATTTACACTTATATGTATCATAAATATTACTAGACAAAGTGTGAGGCTGAGCGCTCTAAAACCGGTTTAAACTCCAAATGCTTTGAATTAGCCGTTCCAAGGCGGTGACTCCAGCTTTATTCTTATATTAATGTTTATGTTCTTTTGTATTGCGCTGTTTGTACTGCTTTGGCAATCAAGTACTTGCCTTAAATAAAGGACCAACTAATTGTTTATAATATGAATACAATACTGCTCAAGCAGCTGGAGTTTACTTGTTTATATTTAACATGAACGTAAAATAAGCGTATTGAAATCGTTGCGTGTATGTATAAGATAAATGGTGCTTTCTGCACCTAATGACTTCGAGCCTATATATGGTTATATTAGTTCGGTAAGTATACTTAATTTCGTGCCTTAATATAGTTTTCATATAAAAACAACAGAATGTGGTCAAAACTCAAAATCTCTATTTTATTCGTAATAAAATAGGGAGGTACATAAATGTGACGCTGAAACACGTGTCTCTTCAGACATGACTTTAACGGTTTATCCTAATGGATTCTTAAATAACCGGAGAACATTGTTAATGTTAAATTTGTTTTAACAACAGTGGCGCAAGAAATAAGAAATCGAACTCGTGATACAATTCTAAGACGACTGAAAGTTAATTACGTAGTCCAATACCATGCTTTAAACGTGCATCTTTCTCGCGTCAACAATGTCAAGAAAACATGTCACGTATTTTACAAGATTAACAATGCTTTTTGCATGAATAAACTTACATAATCTTTTGTGTTTTTATTGCTTTCGAAAAAAAATGAAGACGTCTGAAGCAGGAAAAGTCAACAGCGGACGAATAAACGGAGCAAATGAAAGCAAATAAACGTATCGCGTGCGTTCGCAAAAATCATGAGATTGCCTTGTTTAATCACATTGTCCTGAGGGACTTTTTTGTTCAATTTCCAAATTAAAGTCTTTCACTACAATGATTATTGGTATCAGATGAAATATTAAAAGACAAATCAGAACTCCATTTACAGTTGCAGCACATTCTAACATTAAAATGCAAACCTGAAAAAAAAACATTACATAAGGTTAGATTTTTAGTAACGACGACTGAACAAATCCTTGATGTCGATAGTACGTCAATCTAGCATTGCTGTCGTATATTGAAATGTCGATAGGAGGTCAATAAAGCGTTACTTTCGTATATTGGAATGTCGATAGGATGTCGATATTACATGTGTGTCATAACTTTAAAGGTCGACATCATGTCTATTAAATACAATTGTCGTGCCTCGATTTCATTTCCATATAGCATTGATGTCTAACTTTTAGAGGACTTTCGGGAACGAAACACTGACCTGTTTTCTAATTATGTCGACCTGCACAACAATTCCACAAAGGGATAAAGATCAAAGTCCAGGGCTGTGGAGAGTCATCTGACCTGTTGCTAGTTACAAACGCGTTCCAGCACGGCTCCGTCCTGGCACCGACATTGTTTAGCCATTTTTTTCCGCCATACTCAAAGACGCTTTTAGAAACCAGGATGTGGATGTCAATCTGATACACCGGGACGATGGCTATTTTTTCAATCTGCCGAGGCTACATGCAAAATCCTAGTTTAAGACAGATTTCATCTGAGATATGCTGTTTGCCGAGAGCTGTGCCTTTCATGCTGTCTTAGAAGCCAACATGGAATGCTGTGTTTATGTATATTTCCGATGCCCGCATAAAATTTAGTCTAACGATAATCTCAACAAAGACTGAAGGCTTTAGCCATCCAGATCATGTAAAGCCTTACGTATAAGGCTTCATAATACACACTGAATATCACCATTGATAATATCTGATTATTTGCATAGCCGGAGCTAGCTCCGCATTTGGCAGACACTACCCGAATGCAAATAATAGAAAACGAATCACCACTCTGACCGAGCTGAAAGTAAAACGTGCAGTAAGCATCTGAAACATCAACAGTATATCGACGATAAGTCACGAAACAGAAACGCGTTCAAACAACAAGTCACAAAATAAAAATTCATTGCAAGTATCTTCCTCAAACGGTAGTTTTGTTTATCGTGTATAAGTTTTGGTCATCGTTAAATTTGTTACAACAAGCGATACGTTTTAAACAGGTATGCAATATATGACGGTATCATATAACAAACATAATGGACGAGGGGTTATTGTAAACTCTCTAATCGTCTTATGAGTTTTTTATGTTCCATCTTCATGTCAGGTATATGTGCGATTTATTGAAAAGCAATACCTTACGACAGACAGCGAAATTGGACTTAATGTGATTCGCATAATAGCAAAAACAAGGACGCGCAGATAAAAATTTTCCCACCAACGTCAGTAAAACAACCGCACTAAGCTAAGCTTATCAAATGAATAACAACGGAATAAGAGACGTTGACGAGCCATTTGCTTATAAGTCACTTTAGGCTATAACACGAGCTGTCAATGACTTTTGTGATAAAAGCAGATTAAAAAACAAGCTGTTATATAATTTACAAATAGTATTACTGATTAATAAATATGTTTATTTCTGATATGTTATCTGACGTTGACAATGGCATTTCAACCAATAACATCGTGTGGAAAAATTATATTAATTGAACTTGGTAAAGAGGAAATATAAACGGAACATACTTAAAATGTACTTTTTACATTCTTTAAGTTTGGACTTTTATGTTTATTTGTATGATTAGGATAAACAAGGTAAAGAATGTTATAAACTATTATTTGGGTTGTTTGAACTGTATAATGAAGTATCTGGAGACACATATGCAGGCGGCCTTGGTAGCCCCATACCATATTGGAATTTACGCGATTGGCGAATGTTTGTCATCCATGTTAAAATTATTTCAAACTGTAAATATTCTTCACTAAATACATTGCTGCTCTGAGTTAAACGACAACATGATTCAGGTTTCAAATGGACAACAACCTTTCTGTTTTACAGGATATTTTTGGAAAAACATTTCATTAACTTTGTTTCAGGCATTAGTTACTTGTCAGAGGCACCTGCCTTTGCACGATGACTAGATTTGGATCTGATGTAGAGTATTTATGAAGAGACAACACAGGCATGTTTTCATTTAGAATAAATTGAGAAAAAAACACGTTCGAACTAATCCATAATTTCTTTTCTTTGAAGTTTAGTGTGTTAAGTGTATGGTCCTATGTAAAAAATGAATGCTATTACTTTCAGTTATTCCATTGAAACGTATAGGTATTATTCAATATAAAAATTGTTTCCGTTTACTTGTTTACGTTTTGATTTGCGCTTAAATTATACGATGCGCATTGAACAATAATTATGCATGCATATGTGTGTAAAATTGCTTAAACGAGCTATCAGATATCGCAATCGATGATGTATGACTTATGATTCCTTGACTTATCATTAGTTGATAATACACATTAGCGGTATTTAAAAGAACGTATTATTGACAGACTACACTATCATAGCACACATATTTCTAGCAGCCAATATCTTTGTTTATGATTAAACCTGATATTGTACAGATATAAAACTTTTTTCACAGAGAACATGACAAAATGACGATGCCATGACATGGAAATATTAATGTCATACCTCCAGGGAAAGAAAGGTTAAACATTAACAATCGTTTATTATTGAGCCTCTGGTACTAGGTACAAAAAATATTAAACGAGTTTTGGATTAATAAATCTGGATTATAATTATGGATAATATGGGTTAAATATCAATGTCCATGTGTGTTTGTGTGTTTATCTTTATTTTTCAAACAAACGATGGACGTCGGACTTCGGTCACTTCATTTAAAGTGTGCTGAACTCCGGTAGCATTTTCGGAGCTGCCGGTGCTCTTTAACAATGGATATGTAAATCTTTGCGTTAGTTGAAAACGAACACGAAACTTTGAATCCGTCAAACATATTGTTTGGTATCATTAGTTTTAAGTTGATAGATGGTTTTATGATAAAAAGAACTGTTTTTACAACCAATCGATCGATCATGCTTATATGTAATATGTATCTTTTTACGCCTATTATTGCTGATTCTTCATGTATTTGTGCGATGATGATCTGAAATATTAACTTCATGCCGCTATATTCTTAAATCTTTTTTCTATAAAGAAGGAATTTAGTTGACATATGTTTTTAGTTTCATTTCATCGTTCCTCACAAAGTTGTAGCTCTGTTACTATGTTATCGTTCCTACCAGTGAGTAATTAAATGGTAATTAAATTGAATGCGTTTAAATTCCCTTTTATTACTGTTTAATTTGCTTTACAATGCCATGAGGTTATATTTTATCGACACTTAAATCATGAATATTGCTGGGCCAAGTGTGAGGTTGAGCGCTCTACAACCGGTTTAAACCCGCAATGCTTTACAATGCCCTTTCCAATGCGGTGACCCCAGTTTTATTCTTATATGTGTTTATGTTGTTTTGTATTGTGCTGTTTTGTGCTGTTTTGCAATGTTTGGGCAATCGGTCATTTGCCTTAAATAAAGGACCAATTAATTGTTTATAATAAAAATTAAATACTGCTTCAGCAGCTGGAGTTTCACTTCTTTATATTGTGACGTTAAAAACTAATATCGCTCTTCTCAGATCAAATCAATAGACGTATGAATTGCTGAAATAACACTTACTGGCGTACCATGTT
This sequence comes from Dreissena polymorpha, assembly GCF_020536995.1. Lineage (NCBI taxonomy): Eukaryota > Metazoa > Mollusca > Bivalvia > Myida > Dreissenidae > Dreissena > Dreissena polymorpha. The sequence goes on from NC_068360.1 coordinate 7,192,495, forward strand.
TATTATGATCGTAAAGTAAAAGCGGGGAACATACGGCCTTGGCATTGTCCTTGACATTGTCAAATAACGAATCAAGATTAAGCCTTTCAAGAAGCTGAAAAGTTACATCGAGGCGATTGCGTTTATAACATTTAACAGGAAGCATCATTTTACAGAATTGAAACGTTCTGTTCGTATGAATACAATTCTTTAAATGCTTTGCGGAAAGTTATATTTGTGTAATGTATACAGTTTTAGAAACAGTGTGTCTAATATTGCTGTTTATTAATAAGTTCCGGTCCAGTGCAAACAGTAAACGGCTAAATAATGACATCAGTTTCAAAAAAGTGTATGCAATAAGTTCGAGTTTAAGTTTTAACAGTGAACATTTGTAAAGGACCACACTTGAATTCATAGGTGCGTATGAAATAAGCTGAACCAAGATCAGTATTTTGATCAACTCTAAAATGTTCAAAGCCAGATGGGGTATTTTGTTAAAGTGTTCATATTTTGAGCGTGTAAGTAAGTAATCCATCCGCCAAGCTCTACATGACGGAATTATTGACACGAACTCTTGAAGGAGTAATATTTGTGAATTGAAATTTTGTATTGTTTTAAACCTCAAAGTTTCACTAAATTATAACCTCCGATTACACGCTTCAAACACGCTTACGTCAGCTAAAATGGAAGAACAAGCAATTCCAAGCCATTCGTCTACAAACAACAGCTTGGAAAAAACGTCAGTGTTTGAACAATTAAACGAAATTAAGGCTGACAGAAATAACAAACCAATACCTGCATGTAATAACGAAACCAGTACCGCCCGACTCAATAAGAAACAAGAAATATCTTTAAAAAAGATATACGGCGTTGATAGTTCAATGAATGAGATCAAGGATAGCGAATGTCTTTTTTCTGTGCAGTTCTTAGCTGCATCACACGCAGTACGGGATGTCACGCGGAGTTTTCGCGGCTTATTTTACATTTTTACATATTGCTGGTCATAAACCTATAGATACAAAACAGAAAACCAAAAGAAGAATGGAAGTGAAATTAAAACATACGAGTCAACCGGCCACACGAGAAGTATCCGTATTTATAGGCGCGTTCTTCGAACAAACCTGTTTTAGTGGTTTGATTCGATTATTAACAGTATCGATAATCATCGCGCTCATGCTTAATACATTGGTCAATATGGTGGAATAATTATTGTTAAATTAATCAAAAATAATATTTATCATTGTTTTGTTGAAAACACATTAAGAATCTACATATTTCTGGTCTAAAGAAAATTCCAGGTCACCTAGTTCACGGATAGCGTATTTATTATATAACTATTATTTTACTGGCCGCGAACTCCGGAGATGACCTGTATATAAACTCTGACATTCATACACTGGCCGCGAATTGACCCGGGTTGAAATGCAATGTATTAAAGTGAGGCCTCGCTTCCACTGCTCTTTATACTTTTACATGTTAACATGTTGACAAGAATATGGAAGTAAGTACTAAATATGAGAACATAGCCTTTAAATATAAACGCGTTGCGCTGGTAATGCTCTGAAAATAAAAGGTGTACGCACAAACTGTATTTATGTCGAGAATTTAGTGTAAAACTGTTCTATCTATTAAGCCTTTTCATTAAAAATAAAATTGTTTCATGCAGTAAAACAGTGTTACAAAGACGCGGATATGTTTCCAATGTTCTGGTGGAATACTCAAATCAGCCAATGGAATAAATGAAGTGTATTCATTCGTACCTAGCCGCGGGAAATTTTATTTGAATTTTATTGGACACTTACAAAGGTCAGGAGAGGTGAAAAGCTGGCTTAATTCAGCTTACGCCGAAAAAACGATAACTCAATGAGCCACGATGAGTTCGCTAAAAACAACGAATACAATCCTTGATCAAATAACCTTAGAAACATGAGGTCTTACAGAACATCAGAGCCGTCAATCCACGGTGTCAGGGATAAACAAAATCGTCACGCTTGTCAATATTTATCTGTGAATCTCTGGATCGCATACAATATATAGACATAGCTTACAGGCTGGGATACATGTACTTGAGAACTTAACGGCGGCCTGTACAAGTGGGATTCGTAAGACGACTGAAAAATATTTACCTTCTGCACAATCCACAAAGTTAAGATATTCAAAGGGCCTGGCACTTATGTGAACAAGGACCTCACAAAACTAAAAACAGAGGTACTGGCGTTCGTGCGCTTGAAGCAGTCAAGCGGCACTGAAAAGACATGTTCCTTTCAAGGGAATATCCTTGTCCAAAGAAAACAAAAATGCCGAGCAAGTAAAATACTCGGATTTTCAAATCTTGTTGCAAAAGCCATGGACGAACAATCTTATTGCGTAAGTGTCTATAACTCCGTTGGTGCAAGAAACCGAGTATCGTCAAACAAGTTATAAATAACTTGTAAAAACGCATATCACGTGTTATGAATGAATACAATATAAGTATATTTATTGTAAACACGGCGTTTTGCTTGTTTTAAAGTTAAATACAACTCATTTGATTGATAGTTTTCTTTTTTATACAGAGGTTTGTCTTAACTGTGTTTTACCTTCGATGTGCACATTCGTTATATCGATTCTGACGTTTTGCATTAGCTCTTTCCTCTTTTATCATGTCTAAACAGAAAAAAATGTTTCAATAAAGATATAATAATCATACAAACCTTATGCAAGAAATGCTCAAACATGTCAATGTATTGCTCGCAATACAAATTAGTGTTTAAATAAATGAAAAGAATTAAAACATATACCCAAATATTTTTTGATATTTCTTTGGATAACCAGAACCTGAAGGATCTCTTCATCTTATTTGTGTTTGTATACATTGTTTCTTTGTTCGTTAAGTGCATATTTTATACAGTTTACGGCCGTGTATGCATAGGACAAACTTTTTCGAACTACTGTTTTGAATATGAATTGTTTGTGTTTTGTTTAACTTCATTAAACACATACTTAAAAAAATCTGATTTTCGTTCCAGCTACTCAAAGAAAGGTTCATATAGATGGGCCTTTCTCTGTGTTAAGCGGTTAAATGCATGTGCATGATACTTTCTTTTATCATACCACCACATTGATATCTGCTTGATATCCTGTGGCCTGATATCTTTTTTTATATCACGGTCAACAGAAAGTTCATATATGAGTCATGTGTGGAGGCTACTAAGACTTAATTACAATGTTTTGTTTTATTGTAAAACTGAATCAGATTTATCAAACCAAACAATTTGATACCAAGAGGTATTACATTTAATCCACCAACAGCAACAAAAACAAAAAAAAAACGTATTTTCCAAGTATTAAGAATGAATAAGTACATGCTGATGACGTCATGTAACAACCGGACTACTTTTTTGACACGCCTTCATATGTTAACATCAAAGGTCAAAGATTTTTTAAAAGTTCAGCACTTATTATAAACAGACCAAACAAATAAAACAAACAATAAGAAATTGTAAAAATAAAATATTAACACACTTCACAATAAAAACCAATGTCATATGCATTAAATAATTATTTAATTTTAAATAATAAATTATTATTAAGGTTGCCGCATTATCTGACGAAGAAATACAAAAACTCTTCAGAGACAACATTATGGGTGCAACAACGCCAAAATCACTCCTGAATATCATTTGGTTAAACAACTCCCTGCATTTTGACCTACGAAGAACCCATGCGCAGTACCATTTAAGGTTAGCTAAATTATTAAATGACAGACTTTCAGTGCTAAAAATGAGAGTCTAAAATTTGATTAATTTTTGGGAATGCATATCTTTAATCTCGTATTAAACCAAATAATCATTTGTTTAACCTCATCCATCTTGAACTTTACATGAACCGCCCTGAATACTTACTGAAATATAATGAAACAACTTCCGATTATTATACACATTTTTTAAGATGGGTTGATGTCAAACTCAGATGACAGATGCCTCAGGAAATGAATTTATGGAGTCCAATGAACGGCAGACAAAGACCCGTATTGGAGCAAATGCATCAGATGCCAGAAAAATTCATCCTAAGATGTTTTCCTCCCCACAATTAGGAAATAGGGACCCTATTTACATTTACAAACAGTACAGTGATAAAAGGCAACCCAGCTTCAGCACTGATGATAGCCCATTCTACCTGGCAACAAGAACCGTGCCCTTAACTGACAGTTCTGATCAGTGGTACCTACAGCAGAAACTTGGTGAAAAAAAATTGTCAAGATGTTGAAAACTATGGCAATCGGGGCAAGTTTTCAAAAAACAAAAAAACATAAGTAATCATTCTGCTAGAAAACACCTTGTTCAAAAACTAAGGGATTCCAATATCGCACCCACCGAAATCATGCAAATAACAGGACACAAAAACGTACAGTCAATAATCAATTACAGTGAAATCTCTATCTCTATCTCTCGGTTAATGTCCAGAGTTATTTGTATAGCTCTCCAATCCTAGTCTTGAAGACATTTATGGACGAGGAAGTGACCACCTGTTCTGGGAGACCATTCCAGAGGCGTTTTCCAGTTGGGAAAAAGGAAAACTGGTAGGCGTTGACGGTGGTAAATGACACTATTTAGCGGCGTGCATGGCCTCTGGTGTGCACTCCTGCTGGTATAAGTGCACTTCTGGCGTTGATGCCCACTCATTAAGTTGTTAACGATCCTGTACATCATGACAACTTTGGCTGTTTGACGTCTGGATTCAAGTATTGTCCAACCGAGCTTGTTCATCATTGCAGAAATTTCCGAACAAACACAAAACGATGTTCAAACCTTTTGGCAGCATGTTCTTCTGCAACTCGACTTGTTTTGAACCTGATAAAAAGTAATTCAGTTTCCTTGATTTCTTCGACGTTATATACTTTTATAGCTATTTTACTGCAACAGGCATAGTGTGTGTCTGTCTCTGTGGCAACATGATATTGTTAAGATATTGAACGTCTTACAATAAGAACGAAAGAAAAAACCAATGATTTTGAAATATATATATATATATATATATATATTAATATATAGTATCATTGTCATTTACTTGATTTATACGCAATTTATAACGTATATAGTGTGACGTCATTTCTCAGACGAAACAAACTATCTACATGTAGTTTCTCTCAGGACTTTAGGGACAACAATTTCGACATAGTGGTTTAAACACTATTTTTTAAAAAGATTTTTAAAGCATCGAACGAATCATAAACGTATTTGGGATTGTGTGTTTGTCATTCATTAGTGTTAACTTCGATATGAATAAAATAATTCGCTACGGCAGGATTACGATTTTGTAATTTGGGTTTTGGGTCAGAGTGGTATTACTCATTGTATACAAACGCTATAAATATATAGTGTGTTTCAAAATACATTTCGATACTAGGTATAGAAAAAAAAAGGAAATTGATTTCGACAAAGAGATTGAAGAACAGAAAATGGATGTGATTGTAGTATCGTTGTTAATTTATTGTTATAAGCAATGGATTAAAGTTGTCATTTAGGTAAATACAATTTAGTTTTTTTTTTCTGCTGCATTTTAGTTTTTATTTTTACTAAGAAAAATATCACATTATCGATTCTTTTTTATATTTTTTCTCATATTTTCAATAGGAAAGTATTAAAAGGAACAGAATATATTGGAACTATTTTTTACGTGACACAATCGGTAGTTATTCGGTCGTCTGGAATGTTGTGAACATGTAGGAGGCTCTACAAGAATAATAAGTATATTGTTATGTAAATTTATCATTTGTTTTTGATAAAATGTGTCAACGGCAAATAGCAGGAGAAATAGAATACATGGTTTATGCGGAGGTGGAGAAAGTTTTTCCGGTTCGGCCCGAAAAAGAAAAAAAGCTCGCCCTATGTTCTGTTTCTTAGCCTCACCGGATAAACTGTCTCCATCTCGGCACCAACCATTTATTTTATGTCATAATAGCTATATAGCTAGTAAGATATATGGTTCTAGGCCCAGGAAACGGACTCGAGAGCGTCTATATAAGCCCTAGGCTTTCGATGCAATCGAGCTAAAATAAATATGTTTAAACTAAAAACGTGTTGTTTCTTAATTCTATTCAGTCAGTGCGATGTCAATTTCGATATGCATCACAGGCCTATTTATCAATGCAATCGTGTTCGAAAACGCAAGTAAAATACTTTGTATTTGCTTATACTCGGATAAAAAACTTCATACAAACAAGTTTATTACATGGCATTTTGAACTTCTGTTCACTATAATGCTTATTAAATGTGTATATTATCTGTAGTTTTTAACATATCTTAAGAAAGATCATTATGCTGGTTCTCTATTGGACCATAAGGTTGGTTGCTTAGATATGTCTTACCATTGTGATGTATTCACCAACTTTGTTGAATTCACAGGTCAAGATTAGAGGACACGTATTAACGGTTCAAATGTTTAAGACTTTGTTTAAGTTTATTATTATATGCCTTAGTTTGCTTTATTTGAAAGTTGGACCACACGAACTCCTGATAGCTCGCAGCACTATTGAAATATGAACTTTCGTAGCAAAGGTAGTGCCATATTCGGCGCTTCAATTGCAGAATATAGAAAACATGCCAATAAAGGAATTCTTTATTATTTATAATTAAGTTTCATTTAACAGGTTGAAACATTCTTTCTTAACTAATACAAATGACTTAAACCGATATGATTGATCGTCAATATATGTATGTGTCAAACAATATTTGAATAGTAAATTAATGTTACATCCGGTAATTTCTTTTGAGATAAAGTTAATTAAGTGAGCAACAACTATGTTACAAAATCTCCATTTAAATCCGATTCGGTGTTTTACATAAATTAGATGTCTTTGCATGCCAGTCTAAGTGATTCTCGCCTGATTTCTCCGGGCAGTATGGAATCAATGTCTCATTATATGGCAAAAACTCTTCGTTATAGGCCCATAACACTTCTTAGCTGTATGGGAAAACTATGTACCTCAGTCCTAAACCAAATACTTAACACTATTTTTTATTTAAACAATCTATTAGAAGAAAATCAAGCTGGCTTCCGTGAGGGTTACTCTTGCGCAAACCATATCTTCACCCTCCATGCATTAATAGAGATTCTTAAAAAACGCAAACAAAAACTCTTCTGCGCCTTCATCGATATTTCTCAGGCGTTCGATAAAGTTTCGAGAGCTGGTCTCTGGCACAAAATACTTGGTACACAAATTAATGGAAACTTGTTTCGAGTCCTTTTAAACATGTACAGAAACATAAAATCATGCATTTCCTTTAATGGAGAATGCTCCCAGTACTTCTTGTCAGAAATAGGTGTCAGACAAGGAGATAATCTATCCCCAGTCATATTCTCACTTTTTTAAATGACCTTCACTCATACGTGCATATAAATGGATCTGTTGGGGTTGAACTTATCAACCCAGATACTGCAATATCGTGGCTTAAGCTTCTGGTCCTGTTGTATGCAGATGACACTGCCATTGTCGCGAATAGTGCATCTGACCTGCAAAACAGTCTTAACACATTGCATAATTATCGCATAAACTGGTACCTCAATGAAAATATTGCAAAAACAAAAGTTGTAATTTTCGGTGCAAGACAAACAAGAAACTTTAATTTTTAATGTGGCAATAATCAACTCGAAATTACAAGCACGTATAATTATCTTGGCGTTACATTCTCAAGTAATGGTTCATTTTTAAACGCGCGCATACATGTTAAAGAGCAAGCCTCAAAAGCCATGCACCTACTCTGGAATCGTGTTAACAACGCAAATATACCCATTTACCTAGCTTTTAAAATTTTTGATCATACTGTCCTACCTATAATTACTTATGGCTGAGAAATATTAGGATATGAAAACATAGAAATATAGGAACAAGTTTACAAAAAAATGAGAAAAATAACTAAAGCTCGTCGATCCACACCAATCAACCTTCTATATGGTGAACTAGGTCGCTACCCTTTAAGCATTAATGTGAACACAAAAATGATCTAATTCTAGAATAGACTCATCACAGGCAAAGAAAGCAAAATATCTCTTCTTATTTATAATTACATGCTTTCACAACCAACTCTAAACTTTAAATGGATTCATAAGATAAAAGAAATCCTGACATCTGTTGGAAGACCAGACATCTGGCAAAACCATACACAAATTACACAATACAACATCCACATACAAATAAAAAAAAACACTTATTGATCATTTAAACAATCATGGGACGCTGAATTACAAATAAGCATCAAATGGCGCATGTACAGCAGTTTTGAAAGAAACCATGAATTTGAGCCATACCTGATCAAAATTCGCCCGGATGAGTCCCAAAATATTTTCAAATTTCGTATTGCCAATTACTTTCGTCCGTTAGAAACAGGCCGCTATGAAGGCACGCCATTTCATGCACGCCTTTGTAACCTATGTCACACAAACGAAATAGCTACTGAAAAAAACACTTTTAATGACATGCCCTTATTTTGATAACGAACGGAATCGATATAAAGGAAACCTAATAGATAGGCACATGCCATTTAATGAAATTATTACGTCGTCATCAATAGCGGAAATGAAACAGCTTTCGATAACAAACGTCAATGCCTCAATTCTCACTTACTTTGCTTTTTAACAATTCACTTCTATCGAACACCTATAACCCTTATGTATGTACTTTATTTATTTTCCAACTGTAAAATGCCCTACCTTAATCATTCGAGTAGTATCCAATTAACTTTGAAAATGTACGCTATAGAGCACAAGCGCCTGCTATAACCAATAATCTGCACCCGAGACAATGTGCGGTCTCAAACGAGGTCGCAAAGACCCGTATGTAAATAGCGCAGCGGCGTAGCCACCTTTCGCTTAAAGTATTATAGCACGATTTTTAACTGCGAGATGTATTTACTTTTATATACAATACATAGCATATCTATATTCATGTCTGTTAAAAATAGATTTTTTCTTAACAAAAAGTTTACTTTGAAACACAAAATTAAACACCTGATAATTGTTTCGAGAGCAACCTACACTGTAACACTGTTAACTATGCGCTTGATTAATGATCGCGAAAATAATTATTATCATAATTATTATTATTTTATTATTATTATTATTATTATTATTTATTATCATTATTATTATTATTTTATCCCAATTTCAACGCGACATTGACGGTATAACACGTTGTGGAATATACTAGCCTGTCTTCAACACTGTGGAATATACGTGTCGCGTGCACGGACTACTTTTCGAATGACGTCATGCGATATGCGCTAAAATTAGGTCGATATTGTTTGGTTTATTGATCGAATTTTAACAAAAAAATTACGAATGTACAACAAGCCATACACATATCGCAAAATTCATAAATAATCTGCAATGTTTGCTTTCCTATTTAATTCACGTTAGGCATAGAGCTGTGTAAAGTATAAAATGTTAAAAATAGCATCACACTGGAATTGGGAACGTCCCATTTTGTACACGGGTATTATCTAATCATTTATCTGTTGTGTACTGGAATGTTTTCCACTCTTTTTGTATGGCATTTACCACAGATAAATAAAACATTGTGCAAGTTTAAACATAATTATGTTTGTATGCAGAAATCTGCAAATGCAACCGAGTTTACCAACGGCTATTATTAGATAAACTGCCCCGGTTCATTTGAACAGCAGCATAATTTTGTCAGGAGCAATCGCCGCCATATTGGATTTTGATCATTTTCTTTCGAAAATAAAATGAATTATAGTAAAGTAAAATCTTCTTTTCGCGGTCGTAATGTGTTACAATTCGCATACTGCGTAAAATTGAATCGAGGCACATGGTGATATTTTTACTTGTTTTACTGTTGGTTTGTGAATTTTTTAAAGACTATATTGCGTACCAGAACAAATACATGTATATCACTACGCATGGTTACATTTGTTATATTTTAAGCGCTTTTAAGACTGAATTAAAATTATTGTTAAGGTTATTAGATCTATTTATGTTAAATGTCACGTTGAAAAATATCAAATGGGATAAATAGAATACTAGGATTAGCGTTGAATACAGTCAATGCTCGCGCTCCCGGCGTTCTAAGCCTCGCAACATTAACTTCTCTGTATTCAATGCTAATCTAGTATTCTCTATATTCTTCTTATTATTATTGTTATTATTATCTCGCCGTTGCTGTGATTACTATTACATGTCTTACTATTATTACAAGCGTTCGTTTGTGTAAACAAGCTTATTCCATCTTTACCGTATTAAGAATTAATACTATAAATATCAAATCATCTATATATAAAAGCTGCAAATTGATTCACATTGTTTTATGACTTCCCAAAATGTACCACACTTGAACCAGAAACATGATATGTATTTTGTAACATGTACATTATATGTCCCCCATGTTGTATCTATGTATACCTGGGGGAAATAAAGTATTGATCTGTTTTGTTCCGTTAATTTTATCCTTCGGGGAGGTTGTAATTTTTTATGCTTTCCATAATTGACATCATTATTTCTAATTACTTTTCATTATGTCCAGAATTTGCATTATTAACTCTAATACAAATTAAGTCCTACAGGCCTAAATTAAGCAGTGTGAAAAGCTGTCACTTCAGTACATGGGTACCTGACGAATGTGTCCGTTGCTTTCTATGGGACTAGAATGCTTTTATATTGTTTCCGACATTAAATTTAGTATTATGTACGGAAGCTAAAAGATGCAAGAAGAAAAAAAGCAAGACATCCGCATATTGTGCACCATAAACACATAATAAAAACTACACATACATAATGGAAATATAAGATGTCAGAAAGTACTCATACGTGTTTGTACAGAATTCCTATACTGTTTTGTATTAATGTTTATGATAAAATACTTAAAGTTATGACAATGTCCTCTGTATTTTAAATTCATGCATGGAACTATTGAGATCTGCCCCAGGCTGTACATCGTTTTTTATAGAGAATTTCGATATCAATTATTAGTACATTGTTGCGAGGTTTAACTATATGTTCTAATGCCAAAGTAATTTCTCTTTGGAATGCAATTGCCTGATGCCAGATTAAATATTTATGTGCCGGTCTCTTTTTTTTAAAGAAAACTTATCCAAAGTGTAACTTCCTTTGTACTGTCAGTAATTATGTATAGGGCTTGCACGTGTGTTTAGTTGACTTGCATATTCTTCAATTTCGAGTCGTGAATAAGGATTTCGATAAAACAGAGTCTGCTTTTAATACATGTCAGGGTAATTTTAACATGTACGAAGTAAATTTCAGTACAAAATGATGAGCCATAAAGAAACATGAAGCAGCATGTGTTTCAATATATTAACTGCTGCATAATCATCGGGTCGAGTATGATAAATTACAAAATGAAGATAATCGAGTCAATATAAAGAAGCGAAATTCCAGCTGCTGGAGCAGTATTGAATTCTTATTATAAACAATTAGTTGGTCCTTTATTTAAGGCAAGTGACCGATTGACCAAACAGTACAAAACAACACAAAGCAGCACAATACAAAGCAACATAAACACATATAAGAATAAAGCTGGGGTCACCGCCTTGGAACGGTCATTGCAAAGCATTGGGGGTTTAAACCGGTTATAGAGCTCTCAACCTCACACTTGGCCCAGCAATTTTTATGATACATTTAAGTGTAAATGAATTTTAACCTCATAGCATTGTAACTCAAATTAAACAATAATAAAATAGAATTAAAACGCATTCAATTTAATAACCATTTAATTACTCAATAGTAGGGAAAATACAAGAGCAACAGAGTTACAACTTTTTGAGGAACGATGGAATAAAATTACGAACAAGTATCAACCACATTCTTTTTTTATAGAAAAAGATTTTAGAATATATCATTATGAAGTTAATAATTCAGACCATCATCGCGCACATACAGGAAGAAGCCATTTTCATTGGCAAAAACATAATAACATAGTCAAACAACATACAAAATACATTTTATAGCGGTGTTAATTAATGCTTCTTCAACATAGAAATGAAAAGTATTGTATATATATAATGGACATGAAATAATAATTAATTAATGGTAATAAGAATATTGAACATATGAAAAGTGAAACCTTCTCATAGACAGCATAAACTAGACAAATGGTGGTGACATTCGTAACCGTAATACTTCACACATAAAACAATAAATCAATAAAAAGACACGAAAAATATATACTATCAATCAAACCTGCCCGAGCGACCTCCATTTTATAGCTACCTCCTGTCCATAAAGACCACATCGATTTCCCCCGAACGATTTAAGTATATAATTTACCTGCGAATAACGCAAACCTGCAAACAACGACCAGCGACCGCCATTTTACATTCCAAAAAAAAAACTCGATTTTGACAGCTTACAACGACCACTAATATCACCAGCGACCGCCATTTTACATTGCCAAAAATCGATTTTTAATAGCTTACAACGACCAATTTAATCAAAGCTATAATCAATTTCACTACTTGAAAAAAACTAAGGCCGCCATGATGTTGTGATATTCATGTGATAAACATCTTACCAGTGCACGCGTCGGTCGCTATGGAGATATTGCCAAATGACAGTTTCTTAACTCGATCGATAGCAGTTTTTTTTGTTTATTAAACACTCATTGCTAATTGGCAGCCGCCTGCTTATTTTCTGCATTTGACAGTTTGTCGAAAGTGCAAGAAGTTGATTTTTTTTAGTGACTCGAAAATAATGTGCTTATTGGTCTTAATTGGCAGGTTGGACTGTATATTTAACGTCAACATTTTATTTGAAAAATATTCAGATCTTTTCATTTACGTTAGGGATATAATTTGCATGACTAGACTTCGCTATTCAGCCCACTCACTATTCATTGAAAAAGGTATCGAGTTATGAAAACTGTCATTTGCCAATATCTCCCTAGCGACCGACTTTTTAATAACGAGTTTTCATAAATGCTATTTGTACTTGCTTAATAAATGCCAACATACACTATACTTGATATGTATACAGTAAAACAGTTGTAACAATATATAACGTGTGTTTAAAAAGGTTAAAATCAACAGCAAACACAGAAACCAAACCACGTGGCTCTCGGTAACGAGACTGACATATCTGGTGTCTTCATTTCTTATTATGATATTGGTCAAGAACATTAGTGAAACGGCGTTATCTCTGATCAATGCACTTGCCTAATTGGGAGTTTGTTCTGGCATTCTTTCACACAAAAGCTTACTTATATATTTTTGTGTTCGAGTACGAGGTAAACAACTGCTTACTTGTTTTGCATCGTATGTATGGGTATTTGTATGTATATCAATACAATAGTTTATATATTATATCTTGTCAGGATAAAAAAGGTATCGTACATATTTCTTTGACGAAAGATTAACTCTTGGTAGAATTGTGAGAAATAGACTCACAAGGCGAAGGCAGACGCTTAGTGCATATATAGTTAAGTCGATATTCTCTTTTGAAACAAACACACAGACTATGCAGCATGATAGTTCATACTGTCAGCAAATGTTTCCGTCATGTTATGAAACACACAAACATTCTTTTAGAAATACTTCGCACACATTTGTTTTTATGCAGCTATTGATTTAGTTTACAATGTTAAACAAAAGAGCAATTATTTCTACCATGCTGTATTTTGAGTCATCGTGATTTACATTTCATTTAGAAGCCTTGTTAAGAATTGTGTTTTGTTTTAATATTTTAAAATTATTTCACAAACATGAATATGTATCAGTTTTTTTCGCAATTTTATATGATGAAAGAAGTATGCATTCTTTGTTAATTTATTGATCGTATTACACGGTGAATTTGTATCTTAATATTTATTAAATGTCAGTATTTAATGCTTTTTGAGTTATTAACTACTTAGACATCTTAAGCTTAGGTACATGAAGAATTTGTGTACAATCACACAGCTGCTCTGACTAGCCACGACCAAGTGCACATTTACGTATTACAATTAAATCCGAATATAGTAACATGTGTAATTGTGGTTATCAATCAGATTGCCCTTCATAAAGATCTATCAATGAAGCAAGCAGCAAGATTAGTGATACAAGCAGCAACATCGACGCAACAAACAACAATATCAATGATACAAGACGCAAGTTTAAAACCTGAATTAATGACTACGTACTCAATGACTACTAGTTTGTTTAAAAATATTTTATTTAAAAAACAATCGTATTATATACAAAGTACGCATACATAGTTACAGTTGGTTTACATGTTCCGAAAATGGATAAGAACGAAAGACTTAGTCTTGTATAGTTCTTCTCCTTCCATATATTGTGCATGATTGTAACTTAACGATTCAGTGGGTGGTTATAATTTTTGAGTAAATATACAATAAGGCATTTTAAACAAAAGAAGGGAAATTGTAATGTAGACGGAAAAAATTAAAATAAAAAAAACATTGTGTAATGAAATTAGAAAAAGTAAAACAAGACATAGAAACCGGGATTGGATGAAGCAAGCTAATGACTCTTTCCGGCATAGTATGGAACACAGATGTATGAAAAATTGCTTTTTGTTATTTTTGATTGTATTTTAATTTGGTGTTTTTATGTTTTGATTGTGTGATGTGACAGATGCTTTAAGGTCGTTGCGTCCCTAAACCAAATCGGCACCGGATGATTACACCTTAAACAAAGCGGCCTCAAGTCTTTGCGGTCCCAAATCTAAAATGTTTCGGCCCAAAAAGCATAGTCATTTCGGCCCCAATTTATTCAATCTTCTTTTCTGGTGTATTCTTTTTGAAAACCTGGTGATTTTTTTTCTTAATTATTTTTTACATGTAATCAAATAAAATTCTATTTTGGTTGTAAATTGAAATTCATTTATGAAGTATAAATAATAATAGTTTTTAATATTATTATACTATAACCGATAAATAGGCGTCTCATACTATAAATTATTATATTTAAACTTTCATTTAACTCCATCAATAAATGATGTAACTGATTTAAATGATTTAAGACTGCAATGACATTTGAATACATCGTAAACACTGTTTTATATAAATGATACTTTTACACGTGTATGTATCTGTACCTTTTAAAATATTGTTAAGATATTTATATCACGATAAATCGGTCCATAGTCTCATGTAACTCAGCTTGAGTGGTTTTGTACAGTTTATTGTATGTATTTTAACTTAACTACCTTTTATTATATTTTATTTAATGAAACATGTTTTAATCATGTATTGTATGTGCACTACGGTATCTTAAAAAAAGTGATTAAAGGTATTTGAGATCGCAATACTTGTTAGCATCCGTATTGAATTTATATGATGATACATCATTGTATTTCATTTATTTTTTGGCAAAAATATTGTTATATTGATTTGCATGGCCATGTTTTTTATGTGAAAAGAAAATTGCCTCCGGTCACATATGCTATACAACCACCCGAAATAACAGCGTTACATAAAATAGCTAGATGTGTTGGAGTTTTGCTGTTAATCGATCGATTTTTTTCTTGTCATTCTTGTGCACAATAATACAAAGTCAACCATTTATAATAAATAATAATCAACACCTACACAAATCTAGCCCGATCACACAGTTTCTCAAGGACATGTACAATTGACACATACAATTTGTTACGCGCTTAATATCCTCCATGATTAATTAGCACCGTCTTTAATAATGGGGAGCTCTATTTCAAAACGGATTACTGAGAACTTAAATAGTGCAAGCCGAAAAATTTGAAGCATACGATAAAATCATCTGTTTATCTTGATTTATCAACCTCATCACTAGTTTACAAAGAATTCGAACCTTTATTTGAAAGGTCTCTGAAATTTAGATGTTACTGAAAAGATATGGATCACCACAGCTAGTTGCTAATATACATTGTAGATTTCCCCTGTTTTATATGTAATTTACCTGATTGGAATAAATGAAAGGTATTCATTCGGGTCTGTTGGCGTTATGTTAAAGGTCATTTAATTTGAAAAGCTGGGTTTCTGACATAATTTAAATCGTTGTGCTTTTATACACATTTCATGAAACAATGAATATATATGCGCGATGGAACACGATTTATAACTCAAGCTGACAGAATAGTATCATTTTTTAATTATGTGTAATTTAATTCGCATATTATAAATGAGCAGTATATAACTTCTAACGCTTTCTTGTCAAGAGTATTTTTACGTCGACGCAATATAGACGTTTCCATGCTTTATCCTTTCTATGTGCAATATTTTCGTGCCATGAGCAGTCATTAATCAAGTGGAATCCTAGGTGTTTATGGGCACAAACTTCAGGGACAGTTACATTTTGGATTGTCAGAGGTGGGTGAATCGGCTTGTTTAGTTTTCGAGATATGATGATTTAGACGGATTGAATATTACCGGGCATTGTTGAGCCCACGTATTTAGTCTGTCAATATCAGCTTGCATTTAGGGTGCTGTCTGATCTGGAGAAATGACAATCATATACAGGCTGTCATCTCAATTGATATGCATATTTTTCGCAATACCAGGTGGTCTCTATTTACAAATAATCTTATCACGAGCTAGAGACGTACATCCAAACCCTGGGCATACATTGTCAGATACATGCAATATTTCTTACCACGGTCGAGCTCTTCTGAGTGTAGTCTTGTTAATTCCGCGCGAAACATGTTTTCATTTGTCGACTATACCGTACAAATTATTGCCAAAAACTGATCTTCTTTACTCAAGTTGAAATGCATTTGATGTCATAGGGTTTTTCGAAACATGGCTTAGTAATGCGACGTCTTCGAGTAATATCTGTTTCCATGGTTATCACTCACCGATCCGAAAGGATAGACCGCTTTCTCCGCACGGTGGGGTAGCAATATATTTACTTGAAACACTGACATACACACGTAGACATTATATTGAACCAAACGGACTAGAATGTGTATGGATTGTAATAAAATTATGCAATAAAAGAAACAATATTATTTGGTGTGTCCACCGTCCACCAAACTCCGATACCTCATACATGAACTTAATAGAAACCTCTTTTGGATTAGCGACTGACACTGGTATATACGATATTATAATTACTGGTGATTTTAATTTAAATACAAACGCGTTACTTTCAAGACGAAAAATTGACGGACTATGTGTTCAAAACAATCCAAACACAACGCATTTCACAGAACATTCGACAAGTGTTATTGACCTCATAGTCGTTAGTAATACCGATTTAATCGTTTCATCTGGTACTGGCGAACTTTTTCTTGACCAAAACATACGTTTTCACTGTCCAGTTTTTGGTATAATCAAACACAATAAATCAGTTCGATAACATATAGTAGACGTATATGACGTTATGACCAAGGTAACTATGATACATTGCGAACATTAATCGCAAGCATACAATGGGAACAGCTTGTAGATGAGGATATTACTATATACACACAAAATGTCATGCACGCTATATATGATGCTGCTTTAAAGTATATACCGAATTAAAATGTTTGTATTAGAACAGGTGATGCCCCGTGGATGAATCATGCGATTAAGTCCACAATCCGTAAACGAAAACGGTTGTATCACAAAGCCAATTTTTTTAACTCCTGTACTCATTGGGAATACTTTCGAACTGTCCGAGATGCCAAAAACACAATATTTTGAAAACATTAGCAACACATTAAATCATCTAATGTAAATTCAAAAGATTGTCGGAAACTTTTGCGAAATTTTATTTCTCTCCAAGATCATAAAACAATATTATCACTACATGACGATAGAACGAAAGATCTTATCACTGATGAAACAGAGAAGGTCAATATGCTCAACGAATACTTTGCATCTCAATCGTATATTAACGATAATATTCATGAACTTCCATCAAGCAATAACCCGTGTGTACATACATTAAACTATATTACTTTAACGCCAAATGAAGTATTAGACGCCTTTAAGAATTTGAAATTGGGGAAAGCCTCTGGTCCTGATGGAATTGACAATCAAATTTTACGCGAATGTATGGAAAAATTAAAAAAAAAACAATTTGTAATCTTCTCACTGCTAGTCTGTCCAAATGTGAAATGTCAGAAATTTGGAATAAAAAGCAAATGAATGTGCAGTATTAAAAAAATGCGACCCATCTTTGCTATCGAACTATCGACCTATATCTTTGTTAAATACCCTTAAAAAGTTTTTGAGAGGATACTTTAAAGCACATTGTTAACTTCTTACATGGAAACTCTTTCTTCACCCAATCCCAGTCTGGTTTCATCCCAGGGGACTCTGCCGTTAATCAATTAACTTACATCTATGACAAATTGTGTAAAGCCCTGGCCAATAGCGTCGAAGTAAGAGTAGACTTCTTTGATATAAGTTAGGCTATTGATAAGGTTTGGCACAAGGGACTTCTACATAAACTTCACTGCGCTGGCATACGAGGAGATTGGTTAAAATGGATATCAAACTATCGTTCTGACAGAAAAGAAAAGGTGGTTCTTCTAGGGGTTGGATCAAGATTTGCAAACATTTCTGCCGGCGTTCCATAAGGATCTATTCTTGGACCGCTTATGTTTCTAGTATAGATAAATGACATTGTATCGAATATCCACTCATGTGCTAATCTTTTTGCAGACGATACAAAGACTCTACTACAATTTAGAATATATTTCATTCCTTGAGTTTGAAATAAAAAGTTATTTATTGGATAAGAAATACAATATCGTTTACATTTATATAATGACAACTCATTACAGTTTTCATAGGAATTGTTCATGCCTCACTGTTGAACGAAGATCGTGACATTTTGGAAAATATCAGTAGAATATTTACAGAATAAAACTTTACACATGACTTCAATTTAGAACAGATACGAAAAACATGTAATAACTTAAATTGAAGCGCATTTGCTAAACGGATGCATATGTTCAATTATACGTTAACAATATATTAATTTAGCACAGTTAAATTGATTTGAGTTTTTCGTTCCTTACTTGTTTAGGTGGAATTTGGTGCATGTTAACATATAAACATTCTTTATTCAAGCACAGCGCGTCTTTTATGATAACCTGGCTGCGCACAACATTTTGTAGCAAAGACAGAGACATTAAAAAAACAAACAAGATATGTTACTGATCCTCCTCTGCCACATCCACCTCCCTAATTTCATATAAATGAACTCTGTAAAATATCATGATCAAATTTATTATAATAACTGTTTGCAAGTCATAAGTCTTTGACTTTCTAATCTGCAGTAAAACATTTGGAAAGCTGCTTGTCAGTTATGCTGTCATTTATGCTTCTTATTTACGCTTTGTTTTCATGATATTTTCTGGCTAGTTACGTAACATTATATACTCATTTCTTGTAAGTATCGTTATATTTCCTGTTATAGGAGCGGGTTGTGCTCTCCGCTTATGTGTGTAACGTTTCATATATGAAAAATATATATTTAGACATACTCGTCATTTGCAATAAATAAAATTTTCACACAGTTTTCTCTGTTTATCCATTCACACATATTAAGTCCAGAGGATTGTTGTTAAGCTTTTCATAGATATTGGTCATTATTTACGTTCATGGGAGGATATGGGCAGAATAGGATTCAAATGCTGTGCTAAATTGTCCACAACCAGTCAACTCATTTTATGACAGCTTATCTGAACATGTAAGGTACTTTGATTCTTATAGATTTTCTAAATTATCATTCAGTATATGTCTAAAGATAACATACCAAAAGGAGATTATGAACATGGCATTGTTATTTTTTTGTTTATCAGCTTTTCGTTTTGGGTGGCAAAGAGATATAAACAACATTATAAACAGTCTAGACCTATCTTAAAAGGAAACAGGATAATCAAGTGGAAAATCGTGTGGTTGATTATTGTGTTTTAATCTCTATCTTGCAAAAACGATTGATCCAAATATATATTTACCGTATAATTAACGCACAATAATGTCATCAATAATATATTATATATAAACATCGATTGATTTGACACATACCTAGCCTTCTATCTGAGTCTTTTCCAGCAATACGGGTTGAAACATATTATGAAGATAGATAACGCGAATTATATCAAATTACATTTCGAAGATTGTATAGGAATATGGAATAAACATGTTCTAAACATAGAACTCTGCATTTGGTGTTTGACAGTAATTGCATCTCATGAACTGATATATGCATACGCTCACATTGGTACTATTTTTTTCAAATACCAATGTCTGTTATTGTATGGCGAATTGAATATTCTAAAAAAAGGCTAAAAGATGAAAACATTTCCGAAATTTAACCGGTTGTCCTGTGCACAAATGCTTTGTTAAATGCAATATTGAAAAGAAAGAATGTAATTAACATAAACATATATTCAAATCTTTATAATCATTCACAATAATAAGTTAAAATACAATAAACATGCGTCCATGTATATGTACATGTGCAAAATATTATTAACTAAACATGTATCTCTGTTAAAAATGTGCAATGTAAATATTGTGGGCATGGTATGTGCGTTGTCAAGGACGTATATTTATTGTCCTCTACCAGTGAAAACCGGAGGGGACTCATTGCTTGTACTCTGTCTGTCAGTCTGCTGTTACACTGTTCTAGATCCTACGGTAACTTTCACAGTTCTTCATATTTTTTTATGTAACTTAAAACATGGCCAGATGGCAATAAGAACATTATGCGCGTCATTTCATTTTGGTCCTACGTCCTGAATTTTGGTTGCTATGACAACGAATATAACAAAAATAATCTTAAAATGGTAGAGTTTCACCATAAGGGGACGATATTGCTTAGCAATCTCTTGTTAAATACTATCTTTTTTGTATTTCTGTAATAATGTTATCCAGGAATGCAAATTGTGCATGCGTAGACTAGTGAATTGTATATATTATATATATAACATGATTAATCTACTTGCGTTATTTATAGTGTGTATATCGTTATGTAACCTATTGTCGCGATGTACTTTCGATTTAACATCGCGGAATTTCATTACCAAATATACCAAAAATAAGTACTTTTTTCAAGAAATGTAATATATCAGTCGTGATCAGTCCCTTTAAAGGAAATATATATTAAGTTATATTAAAAGAAATTTATTTTGAAAAGTCGACCGCTTACTTTACAGTTCGCGGAGACCGCACATTATTTTCCTGAGAGAACAATCGAAATGGAATTGCAAAAAGAGTTAGTATTTACAATTTATGTTTATTTTGCAGGGGTATGTTTTGCAACACTGTGGCATACACTGGCATTGGGCAAAAATAAATACACGTTTTCAACGAAATGACCAATATTTTGCTAACGCAATATTACGTTGATATATGCGTCAGCTTGCATATCGTGTGCTGCACTATAATATGGGCTAGCTTGGATCACTTATATTCACTGATATATGGTCTAGCTAAAATCACGTATAGTTAATGGATATATGAACTTGCATAGCGGAGCGCTTATATGCCTAGATACCAGAATAACACCGGCACGGTACCTTTCGTGACCTCAACGACCCAATAATGTTGTATCGGTTGTAAACTGTCTGCATATTTTGCATGTTTTGTATGAAAGTGATTACAATCAAACAGCTTTGTTTAGGTCTTAAATAACGCAAACATTATTACCACTAATAGAACGCTATACAAATTTAAACCATATTCAAAAAACAAAACATGCATATTTAGCAAAGCTTCATTAGTTTCAAATTCTATGGCATGGATTAAAGCATTATGTTTTAATGTATACAATTGCTGAAACATAAATGTTTGATATTTTTTAATGTTTATTACAGTATCCGATAGGTAAATGCACGTAACATGCGGGCATTGTAGATACTTTATTAATAGAGACATAGTAAACTAAGTGAAATATAGTGAATTATTGAACCGGTGTTATTATATATGTCGTTGAATACAATAATGAGAGATTTGGAATATTTACTCGGTATGTTACAAATGTCTCATTATTTTGCAAATCTGCTTCGTCATTTCGTGTCCCCCCAGGGATATTGTACTTGTCAATAATAAATAAAAAGGCATTATTAATTCCTTTTAAATCTAAATTTCTCAATGCTAAATAAAGACATGTAAAAAGCTGTTATGTTAGTACTTGCGTACCAAAACAGTTCTCTGAAAATGCATCACATTTAAAATGATCAAACTTCGATATGAAATTGATGTTATTTGTAAGTATTGATTCTTAATTGTAATGTCATATTGTACGAGGTATGCATATAGCAGTCGCGAAGTTCATTTGTGTGTGTGTACGCCCGTTCGTCTGTTTTAATTTATCTCCGAAAAGTTTCGGCTCATTCATCACGTTTCCATATATTGATCAAATGTACAATAACTTCATACAAAAAAAAATGAACCGACATGAGATAACCCATCGCGTGCAACACCATTCTCACATAAAAATCTACCGTACATAGAGGTGAAAAGTTCAAATCTTAAAACCAAGTGTAGTGTAGCAAACGGTCATTCAAAACAAGAAAAAACTTATAGCAAGAATAATACGTGTTATTGTATAATTCAATTATTCTATCAGCTTAGATGTTCTAAACAATATGTTGTTTTCGTAGTTGTTCAATAATTCGGTATATACATCATTTGCACTTTAGATTCAATGTAAGTCAAGTAACAACTTTATATATTTGTGTTGTGCATTTCTGTAATTGGTTTGCTAACAATTAGAAATGTATGGCCACGAGATTTGTCCGTTTTTTCAAAC
This sequence comes from Dreissena polymorpha, assembly GCF_020536995.1. Lineage (NCBI taxonomy): Eukaryota > Metazoa > Mollusca > Bivalvia > Myida > Dreissenidae > Dreissena > Dreissena polymorpha. The sequence goes on from NC_068360.1 coordinate 7,215,150, forward strand.
ACGTGTTTTTGGTATCTCACAGTGTAGAAAATGTGACAAAAACCTTGTTTCGAAATAGGTTAGAATGCACTGGATTGTATTACACATCATTTCAACTTTAATCTACGTAAGCCCATTGAAGACGTTTTTATTAAGAAGCTAAAAGCCAACGATTTAAACTAAGATGTTTGATTAAGAAAAAGGAATTGAGAAATAAGATGTGGAAAAACGCAACATTAAATTTGAATAGATAAATGCTAGAAACACTTGTAATTCAATAATTGTCTAGAACACATTAACAAATACTTAAAATAAAGCAAGATTAAAACAAAACAGATGTTAATCATTATCAAAATGACCATCCATTGTGTGATTCCCATAATCGTATATTACAGAAAAAATCCCGTTATTGTATTCCTAAAACAAATCAGCTTAAGAGGTGTTCTATTTAACGTTAACTGACAACGATTGAGCATATTGATAGAAGTTTGTTAAATGCAAGTCACTAATGAACGCAATAACATATTTTTAATTCGCAAGCTTACTCAGTGAATGTATTTAATCGTTTACAAGAAACTGCCTAAGTATTTTAAAAATAGTATGCATATTCACAATTAAAATACTTACTCGACAACCCTTTCAACTCTTTTCGAGCTTATGAAGGCTAAAAGTAAGTGATTTCAACAGAAAAACAATTAACACCATTGACAATCTGTTTTAATAAGCCAAATTTCATATTAATATAGTCTTCACGATAGTTCATTTTATCCACTAGCCATTCGGGCTACTGGAATGGTAAAGACAAGTAGCCCAGCAGCAAAATTACTAGCCCAAAGTAAATTTGTTAAAATATACACCCCCTGATAAAGGGTTTCATCTTTCAATAGCAGTTAATCTATTAAAAGTAAAATTGTATCCAGGGTATGTTAACTGTAAAGCCTATTGCAAAAACATTTGCAACACAATATAACAAGTCAATGTAATTATGTCCTTTATTAATTGTAAGTATTTAACATGTGATAAACAACTTCTTCGTTCATCTAATCATCACTGCAATCCTGGAGATCCTCTTAGTCAGAAACCATATCCTGTAAAACAAGCAACCTGATAGTTATTTTCCAGAAGTTTACTTGACAAGTCAAGGCATAGATGGCATACTTTTATCATACATGTTGACTTTTTTCTTAAGCTGTGTTTTTAAGCGTAGCTTATAAAACTCTGTCTTACAGAAGTAGCTTCTCCTTCATCACTGATTTTTTACCACTTTTCTTGAAATTCACGTTTCCGTGATTTTTCATAGTCATTTGTTGACTTACGTTCAGAAGTGGGCAGTTTCTTGCCAGGCTTCACTCCAGCTACGTATTTAAGCATTATGCAGCCTTATGCGCGTAGGGACTTACAACTTTGGAAATAAACACACAAACAAGGTTACAAAGTAAAACGATGTTTATTGGGGAAATGCAAGCCGCGTACGTCGATAAGTTTACTTCAGCAGAAAACACATCAGCATGACGTGTGCCACTAGTAAATAACCAGTCTAAATTGTTCACCACGTGGCCTGTGTAACGACTCGAAAATGACCGTTGAATGTATGGACCAATCGGAACGCGTTTAAATCTCGTATTTTAGGCGAAGTTGAATGAAGTTCTGTCGGAAATCTTCGCGAAGTACTCACAAAATAATGACTTTTATCACACTTAAAAATGAAACATTATTGATACACGGAATTTCTACTGGCCCGACGGGCGTACAATATGGCAATTTTAATAGGCCCGAGCTATAATTTACACGCCCAGGCCAACGGGCGTGCGCTTATTTCGCAGACGAAATACTAATAATATAACATGTGCACATAAGAAAGCAACATCTTTATGTGTTCAATGCAATATTAAGCTCACAAAACAAAAAGATATGTTTGTGTTATAAACAGCGTCGCTATTTTCCCGTAATATAGCTCAACATTATATGCTTGAAATACTTGTACAGAATATCGGATAAGAGTCCAATGTTATAATGTGAAATCCATTTCCATTTATAAACGGCTTAAAATGTCGGACTAAATGTCGTCATTAGTGTACACAGTAACAAGTCTTTACGAAGTTCAACGCCATTTAGTTATCTTAGGATTTTACACAACCTTGATTGCGATTATAACTTGAACATTTGTTTAAAAATATATTAATGAAACCTTTGAAATTAGAAACGAAATTACACATATTTACGAAAACTGATCATCCTCTTTATATGCTGTGTCATGTAATATTGAAATGTCCATTAATTCGTGTTTATATATTATACTGATATACGTGATATTATAAATTGTCATATAATAAAATGTGTACATGATGATGTACTATGTACAAATAAAATAAGATATCTGTTCTGTTATGTTTCAATGTTTAAATGTAAATGTTATGGTGTTTTAATGATTTGTTTGTTATGCGTTGTAAGACATTGTATTCCAGTCGCCTTTTGAAGCTCGTGAAATTCAATGTCACAATATTAACTCGTGCAATACAACACATCGGAACACGTCAACCATGACGATTGCTATTAATTACATTCCTCAAATGCGAACATAATAACGTCAATAATTGTCTTATATGGATTTGCATAGGCCAGTCATAAAAAAAAATGGGTTCTGAACTTGCATTTGTACTTTCAAAGATACAACATACTGGTTGTATCTTGACCACGAATATAGAACCAGCAATCGTTAGCTGAATATAAAAAGGAAGGTGGGTTTTTATTGAACAAATATACATATTTGATGACATGAACGTGGTGTGTCACGGGCTCGTATTGGCACACATTCAGGGACATTGTTGCTCGAGTTCGGCCAAATACTTTCGAAACTATCGCACTAGACATGCCCAGACCTGTTTATATTTGTAGAAGATATAAGACGTTTTGGAATATATAAGAGCGGTAAGTTTGAAACCTACCTTTACGATTTGAAATACATGCACGCACGCAGACGGTGTAGACATGACATTGTGTAAGTAATTGGTCAGTTTTATTCAATTAAAACTTCCGGTAACGGTGGGTGTAGACGTGATTCTTTTTATGTCTGCTGGATAAATCGGAATATGTGACTCTTCTATTCGCAGGCCTAGAAAGTGATTTGTGCAAATAATAGTGCTATACTTAGACAAAAGTGGGTTTATTTGTGATGTGAATATTTCAATAAGGACAACACTTTCTTCTGTTTGTAAAAGGTATTTAAATATATACATAGCATAGATTGATAACTTGATACCATCTGTTGACAATAGACTGATCCCGGAAAAGCACGAGTTTAGAAAACTCCACGACCATCCCGGTACAAACAACGCTGGTCAGTTATATCAACCAATGATAGCTTAGTTAAAATCATAACGGTTTATACGGTGTGTGATTTTGAAAGGATTATAAATGGGTCAGCTTTATTTGTACCAGCAGATTAGTGGGTTTCTCCAAAAATCAGTTTTTCCGGGATACATATATTTATAACCAGTACATTCTACTATTGCCGTTTACCTGTAAAATTCACAACTCTCAAGATCCTCGAGATCCACGTACCTTGAGCGTTACGCACATCTATACTGGTCAAAATATATAGAGTCACCATGAACAGTCATTCAACACCTTTACTAGGGAAACGGCCGGACAAACGTGATTTATCCACATCGAGCATCGACATAGTCGTTGGTAACAAAACAAATTAAATATCAGTTTCTGACCTCATGGGTAATAGTGATACGACAAACCAATTTCACCTTAGCGATACTGACATTGATGTAATTTCCAGGAAAATGCGTGACCTATTAAAAGCGGATGTGGAAGCAATTGTAAGTTCAGTGGTACAAACATTCATACCACAGATTATCAGTGGCATAAATGAGTCTCTAAGTACCAAGATTGCATCACTTGAACAAGAGAATAAGGCCCTTAAAGATCAGATAATTGAGTTACACGCTCAAGCAGATCGGGCGGAACAATATATCCGCCGTAACTGTCTTTGGGTCATTGGGATCCCTGAAACTGAAGAGGAGGACACGGACGACATAATCTTAAAGATGGCTAACCACATAGGCGCAATACTATCTATTGATGAGATCGATCGCACTCATCGCCTAGGAGCTCGCAAAAATGTTGGATCAAAACCAATTGACATTATCGTCAAAGTGGTATCCTACCGAGCCCGACAGACGCCCTATAACGCTAGAACAAAGGCGAAAACACCTGACCATTACACGCGAGTTTATGTTAACGAGGCGCTCACAAGACACCGCAGCGAAATATTCTACGATGCTCGCAAACTGGTTTCTGACAAATGCGTAGCGAGCGCGTGAACGTATGATCGGCAAGTTTTAATTCTTGATCATAAGCGGGTCATCCACCGAATAGATAAGCACGAGCAGATCACAGAGATCCGAACCAAATCCAAATCGTATGCGTCTGCTGCAGCTAGCAAGTAGATGTTCACCTCTCCACCGTTTCTATGACGAACAGTATACATAATCTGACTGTAAAAAGTGTTTCCCGAACCTATTATGACAGATTCGTAGCGACGTAATCCTTTTCAAACTGCTGCACTGTTTATTTTCTGCTTAACTGTAATTAAATTCAATTGGAAACATTCTTATACATTGTGTACCTATATAGTGATTATTTTTCTTCTCAAATGTAACTTAGATTTTTTAGATTGTAACACTATATACACTCTGTAGCTATACAGATACTCTTACTTAAATTATAACAATCACAATATTCCATCCCTAGTAGTTTCTTTTATCGTGTGTGAATTATATAAGCTTTCATCGAGTCTTGTCATTCCGATATGTACTCTCCCACATAATAACATGCCAAACGGACATTGTGATGTCTTGGGACATAAACATGATACACATTTTTACAGTTATAAAAAGTAAAAATTACTTTTTACATGAAGTGAATGGTGTTTGTTCTTATTGACTTTTTATAATTCAAAATAATGCGGTTAATGCTCTCGCTTAATAACATGCACAACTGACATTAAGTTTCTCCTAGCCTTAAACATGTATATACATTTTGTAGTTATATACTTAATCTCGTTTAAATTGTAACGTTCACTTACTTTTCGTTACCATCTTTTTTGTTTTTAAGTGACGTTAAATATATAGGCGTTATTCGAATCTCACATTGTTTAAAATAAATTTCCAAATGCGGACCCTCCTTGTCGTTTCTACAGGGCTATTAACACATGAATAACACGTGAAAACAACATAGAAAGAATTGGTATTACTTTACTTTGTCGGGCAATCAATCGGTTCCTTATACGGGCTCTAATTCACTCAGTGTAGGGTCTGTGCAACTGAAAATATATATGCGTTTCCAATTCTGTTTTGTCGTTGTCTTTGTTGTTTTCTTCTTACTTAATGACCTTTACCAACTTACATGTATATTGAATTCTAACGGACATATAGGGTCTGTTTTGCTAATAAATCCATCTTATCAAACATATACAATCGGTCTAGTGATGTACACCGTTTTGGTTAGTTATTTGTTATTATATTTAATGTTTGAACGATTTGACCTTATTAAACATTGCACTGTGCGTTATATGCACGTTTTTATAAAATGATTTTATTTAGAAATAAGTATTCTACCATTATCGAATGCATAATTGAAATTATGATGCTCCAATTAATATAAGTTTTTTATGATTGGGCCACGCGAACTAAAACGATCACTAACATTTCATTTATATATGTTTCTTTCTTGAGTTGGGACAAATGTAGACTCTAATCGAATTTCACATTTCCTAAGTTAGTTTCGAATGCGGACCCTTCATTTCGTTTCTGAAGGGCTGCTATTTTTGGGAAATCAAAGTATATAAATCATAATGAATTGTTATGACAATTAATTGTTGAACACTCCATCGCTTCCTTATACGGACTCTACATGTCATTTTGTAGGGCCTGTAAAACAGGAAGTTTATAATACAATATACAATATTGCTTGTAACGGTTGTTATATTTTTGTATTGATGGCATAATTAATCTCTGAAAATAATAATGTTTAATTGAAAGGACGATCTGTTCTGTTAATGGATTAAAATCTTCTAGAACCTATTATATCTGTCTATACATGTGAACAGTTTTGTTAGCGTCTTTGTAATCATGTTTATGTCTGAACGGTTAGTTCTTCCCAAATTGTTTTCTAGCATGTTGCAACAACTGCAATAACTTTATTATAACAGTCGACCCCTTATTTATGTATTATCGGTATGTTCGTATCACAGGTGGTTAGCGTGTGGCTATGATATTAATTAGTGAAAACATCATTTTGAATGATAAATAATCATATTATAACGAAAAATTAACTTTTCTGAAAAAAAATATTTCACTATCAAATATATATATAACAAGGTATGCAACTCAAAATCAGCCCAAAACGGGGTGCATCGCTTTGAACAGCCATATCTTCATCAATTGTGCAGCGATTTTCACGATCTCGGTCTTATTCAACGCAGAAATGAATTTCCTTTCTGGAAATGTATATGTCTTGCAATATTTTTACAAATGCTGGGTCAACTTTTAAGAAACAACACGATACACAACACGCATGACCCAGTTGACAGTGATCATGTATTCTTTATGAATGAAATCTCCAGTTGTAAAGACACACCTCCGCATTGGACCAATGAAATCACTCGTATGTTTAAAATGTCAGTTAGTTGAAATGTATGTAAACAAAGGTTTCAAACGGCGCTGGACAGTTAGTCTTGATGCAGAATGTAACGACAAGAACGGTAATAATGTTTTTTCATACGTTTTATTGAATTATGGTATCGAACTACATGAACTTTGTAGGGAAGTTGCCCTTTACTCCGTGAAGATTTCAGTCTTAAAGACAGCATGATCACTGTCAACTGGGTCATGCGTGTTGTGTATCGTGTTATTTCTTAAAAGTTGACCCAGCATTTGTTAAAATATTGCAAGACATATACATTTCCAGAAAGGAAATTCATTTCTGCGTTGAATAAGACCGAGATCGTGAAAATCGCTGCAAAATTGATGAAGATATGGCTGTTCAAAGCGATGCACCCCGTTTTGGGCTGATTTTGAGTTGCATACCTTGTTATATATATATTTGATAGTGAAATATTTTTTTTTCAGAAAAGTTAATTTTTCGTTATAATATGATTATTTATCATTCAAAATGATGTTTTCACTAATTAATATCATAGCCACACGCTAACCACCTGTGGTTCGTATTACATAGGTGTACTGTATGTTTTAACAAATGAAGGTTGTGAAGGGTGAACAGTTTTGTTAGCTTTCTTGTAAGCATGTGTATGTCTGAACGGTTATATAGTTCTTCTTAAATTGTTGTCTAGCATGTTGCAACAACTGCAATATCTGTATTATAATAGTCGACATCTAATTAATGTATTATTGGTAGGTTCGTATTACATAGGTGTACTGTATGTTGTAAACACATGTCTTTCTTTTAGATAAGCGTCAGTTGTGATTTGTCAACAAAAATGCATTAGGTATAATTATTGCAACTTTTAAGAAGAAAACTCAACATGTATTTATGTATACTGTTGATAATGATCTTGTATGTCTGTACAAATACTGTCGATAATGATCTTGTATCTTTGTACAAAACATAATTATTATCACTTTTTACCATTCGCTCTGTATAAAAATCTTTTTTCGATAGTTTTTACTACGTTGTATATTCCAAAAATGTATTCATATCAAGTGCAGTTACCTTCATGCATACACTCACATATGCCTTTAATTACCAACATCTGTTTGTTTCTCAAGAAGCTATTCCCTTAATTTTTACAGCACTAATGAATTATTTTGAATGACCCGCCTTTTTGCATAATGCCTTACACTCTCATCTACGTGTTCATATTTCTTGTCTATTGCATTGTTTACATATTTCTTGCATTTCTTCTAACCTTTACACTTTTATTATGTTTTTCATTACACGGAACCGATAATTTGACCATATTGAGCCTTCCCAGAGTTTACCTCTGCTCTTGTTTACTTTGTTTGTCATGACAGCTGTTTACAGGTTTATTTTGTTCCTGCTTCGTATATCATGAGTAAAGGCCAGACAAGAATAGCTGTCATGCTTTAATTGCGCATCAAGTACTTCCTACCGCTAGCAATCACTGCATTGTATCTCGTCGCTGTCTTCAATAGTCCTGTGTGTGTAAAATCTTTAGCTGTGATTCCACGTCCGAGTGCCATCTGACAATACAAACCCATGTACGTATCAGTCCAAGCAGTCAAAAAGTAAAGCAAAATATCATGTTCTTTTTTGATTAAATACAACAGTCCTTGTGTCAATACTTTGCCTATGGTTACACTGTCTTCTACTGGTCATATCAGGTGACGTCCATCCAAACCCCGGGCCATCAGCTAGTGTTTCCTCATCATCACTAGAATCCCATAGAGACTCATCATAGATATGTCAAATTTTATCAACTCATCTCACAATTTATCGATAGTACACTATAATGTGCAAAGTCTTCTTTATAAGCTCGATTTGCTAGCTGCAGAATGAACACCATTTGATATCATCATTTTCTCAGAAACTTGGCTATCAAAATCCATTAATAACGACCAATTATTCATACCAGGTTGTAGTTCACCTGTCCGTCGTGATCGAACTCAAAATTCACACGGCGGAGTTGCTGTATATGTCAAAGATGGTATTAATTTTACTCGAAGACCTGATCTAGAGATAAGTCATCCTTAAGCAATTTGGTTGGAGGTTCGACCTCACTCTAATAAACGAATTTTAATCGGAACCCTTTACAGACCACCCAGGTCAGATAATAATTATTTCAGTAAAATTGAAGACTCAATCGGGCTGAATACACGAATAAACGGCATTATAGCTTTGGGCGATTTTAATTTAAACACCCTACTTGATGCAGCTAAACGTAAAATCGCCACCATCTCGCAGCAGTTTGCACTCGACCAATATATTCAGGATCCCACCCACTTTACTGAAACTTCGTCATCTATTATAGATCTCATATTTGTTCCAAACAAAGAGTCCGTCATTTTCTCTGGTGTCGGTGAACCATTCCTTGATCAAACTATAAGATATCACTGTCCCGTATTCGTTATTCTTAAATTTGAAAGACCATCATCTCTATGTCATAAACGTAAAATTTGGAAGTACGACTCTGGGAACTACGACTCTTTTCGAAGCAATCTATCAAGTATTGATTGGAATAATGTATATAGTGACACTATCGATACGTTTACTACAATTCTTACTCACGTTTAATTTGTTACTGCAGCTGATTGTACACCAAACAAAGACGTCACCGTCCGCCCAGCCGAACCGCTCTCATCTGAAATAAAATTAAAAATACGAAAACGAGCTTAGAGGAAAGCTAAAACAACGAATTCCACATCTAATTGGACTAAGTTTCGTGTACTCCGTAATGATATAGTCTCTCTTGTCCGCCTCGCCAAATCAATTTATTACGACTCTCTTACATGCAAACTAAAATTCAACAATTACTCCTCGCGTGATTGGTGAAAAGTCCTGAAATCATTTTTAACAACCAACGTTAGTAAAACTTTACCCCCACTTGTCAACTGCGCTGGCGAACTGGTTTTTTATGAACTTCAAAAAGCTGAAGTTCTTAATTATTTCTTCGCTCAACAGACATATATAGATGAGTTTGGTCACGTTCTACCGGAATTGGCAACTATTGAAAATCAGCAGTCAATTTCGTCTATAGCAATAACCGCTTCCGAAGTAAAGGACGTTCTTATGAATCTGCCTTTGGGTAAAGCGTGTGGGCCTGACGGTATTAATAACAAATTACTTGTAGACGCATCTAATGAACCCAGTCAACCACTCTGTGATCTGTTTAATATGTCTTTGTTGTCTTCAACAGTGCCATGTGATTGGAAAACGTCAAACGTTTGTGCAATATTCAAAAAAGGGGACGTTTCCATTCCATCGAATTATCGCCCAATCTCACTTATGAATAACATGGAAAAAGTACTTAAACGGATTATCTTTAAACATGTATTTAACTTTTTAAGATTAAGATTTAAATCCGGATTTATACCTGGTGACTCGACTGTCAACCAGCTTACATACCTTTTTTACATGTTTTGTAAAGCACTAGATGATGGATTGGAAGTTCGGGTGGTGTTTTTCGATATAAGCAAAGCATTTGACCAAGTTTGGCATAATGGCCTTTTAATAAAACTGACACGCGCCGGTATTAAAGACAATCTCTTAAACTGGTTTTCTAACTATCTGTATCAAAGGCATCAAAGGGTAGTGGTTCCCAGGGCCTCATCTTCCTTAGCTGAAATCAAAGCTGGGGTTCCACAGGGCTCCATTCTTGGCCCCTATTATTTCTTGTAAATAAAAGCTCATATAAACTTATTTGCAGACGATACTAGTTTATTCGTGGTTGTTGACAGTCCAAATTCTGCAACTGCCGTTTTAGAACGCGATATAGACAAAATTGCAAAATGGGCCGATATATGATTGGTAATATTTAATCCATTGAAGTCAGAATCACTTGTTTTATCGCGTAAGAGGGACAAACCCTATCATTCTCCTATCCATATGTACGATACTCTGATTTCCGCAGTGAATAGTCACACACGCTTAGGCGTTATTCTGTCAAATGATGGAAGTTGGCATCAACACATTGAGTGTATTAAATTAAAGGCCTTGTCACGAGTCAACCTTTTAAAAAAGCTTCGTTTTCTCCTCAACCGAAGATCACTTGAAATAACTTTCTTCACGTTTATTCGACCTATTCTAGAATATGCAGATGTTGTATAGGATAATTGTACGATGTATGAAAAAAATGAGTTAGATTAAATTCAAACTGAAGCTGCCCGCATCGTTTCCAGCTGTACCCGACTTGTGTCATAAAGATTACTTTCTAACGAAATTGCCTGGGAAACTCTTAGCACAAGAAGGTCCAAACACAAACTCATTCTTTTCTTGAAAACGGTCATAGGTCTTAGTGCAGAATATTTGTCCACACTGTCCCCACAATCAGTTGGCGAACGATCTGCAAGATCTTTACGTAATTCATCCCACCTAGATGGTGCTCGGACTAGGACTTCTCTGTACCAACATTCCTTCTTGCCCTCCACAACTACTGCTTGGAACTCACTTCCAGACGAAGCAAAGATTGTTGATAACATGTCAGATTTTAAAAAAGGCCCTGGATCTTGATAAACCTCGTAGTAATCCATTATTCTATTATGGTAAGCGAAGACAGCAAGTGCTGCACACACGTTTAAGAACTAACTGTAGTTCTCTTGATAAACGCTTATTTGATAGAAATCTGGTTCCATCGCCACGTTGTCAATGCGGAAAAATCGAGGACACTACTCACTTTTTACAATCTGTCCATTATATGCACCTTTAAGATGAACTCTAGTTAGAACTATAGAACAATACACGGATATATCACTCTGCGCATTACTGTATGGAGATGATAATCTTTCCATCAGAGATACTTTTGCAATGTTTGATGCCGTTCATAAGTTTATAGAAGGCTAAGGAAGGTTCAGAGGGGTATAGTATTGGTTCCATATGTTTCATCATTTTTTTTTACAAATATTTTTTTTGTTTAAAATTACACCAACAATAAATTTTTTCTTAATACATTGTCTAAACAATTTTAATCAACTTTGATTCCAATCTTTCTCACGAACTTGTTTGAACTTGTATGATTATTCAAATGTTTTGTGCTTAAAATGCAAATACCGTCACTATGTTTGTAAATATACTACTAAGGAAAGGAACCCTAGTAGCCTAGCTATCATTCCAGTCCTATAGAATTTATATGCGTTTATTTATGTTGTATAAAACTTTGTTGAATAAATATGTTTAAACCAAACAAAAATACTGCACAAACAATGCTGGGCGAGTTTTGTTGCATGGGAACTTTCAAGCTGTCGGAAATACCAAACCTGGATGTTGTCGTCAGCTGTCATGTTTCAACAACTAATAGCATACGCGAGCTAGTAAGGACATATATAATATGAGATTTATAATTATATAAATTACTTCCCTTGAAAATAATTGTCTCTAACAAATCTCTTTTTTAGTAGAAAATAATTAAAAGCCATTACCGTGACTGTAGATTCACCACTCAAAATGTGCAGCTCCATTAGATACACATGCATGCCAAATATGTAAAGTGGCTATGTTCAATATTGAATAATTATCTCCCTTTATAGTTTATTACTTCTCTTTTACTTGTATTTTATACCGTAGACCTTGAAGGATGACCTTGACCTTTTACCACGATGTGTTTGTCAAAAACACAATGCCGCCTACTGCACCGCTTTGATTTATTTAAAAACAAGAGATGTGTTCGTCAGAAACACAATGCCCCTTATTGCGCCGCTTTAACAAATTCATTTGACCTTGAAGGATGACCTTGCCGTTGAACTTCCACCACTCAAAATGTGCAGCGTCATGAGAACGCCGCTTTGAATATTTTTTTTGACCTTTGACCTTGAAGGATCAATTTGATCTTGAAGGATGACCTTGATCATGAACTTCCACCACTCAAAATGTGAAGCTTCATGCGAACGCCTCATTGAAAAAAAAATTACCGATGAGCTTGAAGAATGACCTTGAAGGATGACCTTGACCTTGAACATTCACCACTCAAAATGTGCAGCTTCATGAGATACACATGCATGCTAAAAATAAAGTTGCTATCTTCAATTGTTAAAAAGTTTTTGCAAATGTTAATGTTTTTGGACGGACGGACATACGCAATATATAAACCATTTGACCTTGAAGGATGACCTTGACTTCACCTTTCACTACTCAAAATGAGCAGCTCCGTGAGATGCACATGCATGCCAAATATCAAGTTGCTGTTTTCAATATTGAAAACATTATGGCAAATGTTAAAGTTTTCGGACGAACGGACGGACAGACTGACTGACATACTGACACACTGACACACTGATATTCTGACAGACATAAATTTGACATTTGACCTTGAATGATGACTTTGACCTTGACCTTTTATCACTCAAAATGTGCGGCTCTACGAGATACACGTGGATGCCAAATATCAAGTTGTTAGTTCAACTGCTATATGCCACCCTACTGGGGGCATAAAAATATATACGTAGGCAGGTCAGATAACTATGTCCATTTAGAGCTTATTACTTCCCTTGACTTTTGTTTTTCGACCCTAGACCTTGAAGGATGATGTTCACCTTAAACTGTTACCACTTTAAATGTTTAGCTTCATGAGATACACATGCATGCCAAATATCAAGTTACTATGTTCAATATTTAAAAAGTTATGGCCAATGCTAAGGTTTTAGCACGACGCCTACCGCGGACGGCGGACGACGAGCTGGCAACGACAATAGCTCGGGTTTTCTCCGAAAACAGCCGAGCTAAAATGAGGGGGAAAATAGACAGAAATACAAATAAATAGTTGTATGTAGTAAGTAATAAATAAGTGATATTCGCCAAATGTATTAATCGATTTACAACCACCTTTTAAACTAACAGGAAATACAACCCAAGAGAAATCAATTCTATTTTAACGATGAGGAAAAGTTATTTGCTGTAGCTAAAAATACGAACTTTTTTGGGGCAGAATAGCAATTCATTCGAGATGAAAACGCGGAAACAATATATTCGATATCTAAATGTACATATTTATGGCACTTATTGAACACTCAAATTAAACACCAATCGAACACGTCACGTAAAACAAAGTAGCGCTCTGATATGCGATTACCTGCTGTACACGAAGGTATTTACTTTAAAGACCGTATGCATGCATACGATAGAACATCAGAAAGAGATGGTTGCATATAGCTGTTTATGATACTCTCGATCTATGAAGGAATGTAGCATGCCCATGTTCAAAATGACCCATAATTTGAACAAAGCGAAACAAAACTACTCAAGTTTACTAATACAAAATAGAGATGACATATGCGTTTCAAACATATTTAGTTGTGTTGGGGGGTATAGAAACAAAATCACACAAGTTCAAGAAGTTTAACATTTAAGTATATATGCCATTCTTCGTTTTTCTAAAAAAAATACACACTTATCTACAAATTTACACACATTTAACATATTTTTAACACACAATTATGCATACATGTAACATACATTTTTTTCTAAGTACATCGGCCTGCATAGTACTAATACCATGGGACGGTGACACAAATGGACAGATCGGCTTGAATAACAACCTATTCCAAGCCATCTGTTTAAATATATTATACAGTACATGTCAGTAGAATTTTAAGGTACGATTACAGTACGTTTAAATGGACTTGTTCACATATGTAGGCATGTTTTGAAATGTGTCTTTAAATAGTTGAAATTTATAAATGTAAAAATCGGATCTACGATGTTTTATCTTGATACACAAATATAATTAGAAATAGAAGAAAAATCTTATAAGAACATGGGCTCAAAGCACGTAAACGTTTTGCTTCAACAAGAAACACAGAGTGGACTTGTGCTTGTTTATGAGCATTATGTAATTAAGCTCATAGTATTGCATATGTTTTATCATGAATTTATCTACAATTATATTAGCCTCGCCTCGGTCACCATTTTGCATCAGAATTATCAGAATTTGGCATACATCGACAGTATATTTACCGTCCGCAACATTCTGACTTCACACGTATTTTACTGGATTCATATGTACTGAAATAAGTCCCCAGAGGTTTCAATAACGCCTCGTTTTTAATTTATGCAATTATTATAAGGTTATTAGAAAGCAAGAAAGCTAATATATAATATTTGAATTGTAAAAGTATTTTTTTAAATATGCCTTTACTTCATTTGATAAGAACCTGGAGCAGAAACACAAGATTAAATCCTTCTGGATAACAACAAAGTATGTTAAACGCTTGGACGTGGTCCTGAAAACAAAGAAAGCTAACGCAGCATGTTATTAGTTACTTCTTACCTAATATTAATATTGATATTGGTAGTAAATCGGGCGAAAGAATGACTTCTAATTATGACCCAGTCTTTGATACCAGCTCAAATCATTTTTATATGTCATCTGCTGTTATTTGTTTTGTCGTGTTTTGTACAAGAAACATGATACTTGCCTTAAATAACAGTTAATGTTTACAATAATGTATTCACGGATAACTTAATGTATTGAGTTTGATTATCCAAAACATGAAGTATACAGTTGAGACAGGTTTGTGCGTCTGTTCATCTAACAACTATGAAAATAACTCTCTGATTATACTCCTTTAATTGACGTTTCGGCATAATGCCTTTATCAAAACATTGGAAATTATATGTTAACTACATTTTTACATCTTTTGACTGCACAATTTAAATAACAAAGAAAAATGTTTTTAAACGTCAAATGACGTTGTACATCGCCAAATTGACTTAATACAAAAAATCAACTTGATGTCCAGCTACGGGAAACAATCTTGTAAAACATATATGTGAAAAACATATTATATAAATCATCAACCTAAATGTATGTAAAAATAATAGTACTTTATGCAATGTATCTTATCCATAATGTGTATATGTTATATAGAATAGCAAGTATATATGATTATTAAATCAAATATCATTATAATATTTTACATAGATATGGATTGAAATAATTAAAGTCATTAAATAAGTTTACCCTATTTAATTAATGATAATAAGTTAAAGGGATCTTTTCACGCTTTGGTAAATTGACAAAATAGAAAAAAGTTGTTTCAGATTCGCAAATTTTCGTTTTAGTTATGATATTTGTGAGGAAACAGTAATACTGAACATTTACCATGGTCTAATATAGCCATTATATGCATCTTTTGACGATTTTAAAACCTAAAAATTATAAAGCGTTGCAACGCGAAACGATTGAATAATTTGGAGAGTTCTGTTTTTGTCGTTAAATTTTGTGAAACTACGAAGATTGCTTATATAAGGTATAAAATACTTCAAGTATATGTACTCGGCGGAATAGCTCAGTAGGCTAAAGCGTTTTTACTTCAGGACTCTGGCAGGACTCCAGGGGTCACTGGTTCGAAACCTGGTCCGGGCAATTTTCTTTTCCTTTTTTTAATTTTATTCTTGATTTTTTACTGGAGCTTTTACGATCCAATGTTTACATTTATCGATATAAAGAATTTAATGAATAAGTTAAAAAATGCCAAAATCTGTGAAAAGGCCCCTTTAAGGTCTATTATAATTACATATGATGATGATTGTTTTATTGTATAATATCAATTTATTAAATATATAAAGCACATATTTAACATAAGTTTAAGACAATCGCCATTTTAAAAAAACGTCATTTATGACGTCATCATGTACAACGTCATTTGACGTTTAAAAACATTTTTCTTTGTTATTTTATTTGTGCAGTCAAAAGATGTACAATTGTAGTTAACATATAATTTCCAATGTTTTGATAAAGGCATTATGCCGAAACGTCAATTAAAGGAGTATAATCAGAGAGTTATAATTATTTAATATCCCTTCGGATAATTCAACTGAACTATGAAAATATTTTCATAAATATGTAGATTCTTCCCGAAGGATAGAGTCGGTTTCCAATTTTAGGACGTATCTGTTGCACGCTTTTCCTGGTCTGTCTACCAATGTAAAAAGCAAGTATCAATAATGAAAAATAATATTTTCAATAAATGTGTTTCATTTCGAGTGAAATAAGATATCTGAAAATGATCCCCACAATAGTGTACAATTGAGAGATAACACGTTTTTTTCTTAAACGCGTTTTTGCAGATTTTGTATGCATTAATTAGCTAATTTGCTATAACACGATTAAAGCCTAATGCTTTATAAACAAGGAGATAGTCTTAACTCGTCGATGTTATACATGTAATATATTTATACAATTTACCATTATGACCGCACCATGTTTTCTAAAATAACAAACACTATACACACATTAATTTTAGATCATAACACTCAAGCAAAGTTTGTTTTCATATAAAACATTTATTAAATTTGATATCAGGTATTTACATTCAGAATGCACATTGGAATTTAGTATTTTGATCGATTTTATATCAACTTTTAGGAGCTGCAATGAAGCAAGTTTATAATAGGAGCTGCAATGATTTAATATTTATAATTACTTGAAGCTTGTGGATACAAGTTTATGGTCTCTTTAAAAGGCTATAGCGATGTACAATTCTGCAAAAATACTGATATATTCTCAAAGAAAGCATCATATAAACCATGTTTTTTAGATTTTTCGTTTAATTTGTCTTAATTAGATCGAAAAACAATATACTTTATGTAATGTGTCATTAATTTTTTTTCTATCCACCAACAATTTGCACCATTGGTTTATCAAACACCAAGATAAGTGCCAGTAAAATTACTATCTGCAATACTTATTAACACAGTATATGACGATTTTAAACATGTCCTACAATTATTTATTGTTCAGATAAAATTTTAAGATCTTAAAACAAACACCACTCAACTGGAATATGCGTTTTTAAAGACACGAGCTTGTTTGTTACCACTTCATGTAAACTAGGTCTTGGATAAGGAGATTCGGTAATATGTTGTACAGACAATCGTGTCATAATTGTTTTTGTGAGAAATCAGTATCAATGGACCTCCTCGACAAATATTTTGCTACACGGGCACAATGTATACCGAGTTTGTCATTTAGTAATTATAAATATTTGAAAAATACAGCAAGACATAGGAACACGTTTTTGTTTTCATTCTGAAATTTTGGGAGCGAACAATTCATGTTTATCTGAGCATTACAAATCTAATTATTATTGTTTGCCGATTTGACCTTTTAAGTGAAATGTTATAAACAAGCATATCCTATCCTACTTAATTAGTAATATAATGTATCACAGAAAGTTCTTTTAGTAAACGACATAAAATAATACAAGCCAGCATGTGTAGTTGTGTATTTTTTGAATGCATACATTATTATTTTTATAATATAAAAGTGAAGAATGGTACGATGTTGTCAAATATTTATTAATTTAAATAAAATGGGTTACAAACTTAGTATTTATATATTTCAATATATATTTAAATAAAAGTTCAGAAGAACAGGTGTCGAACAATGCGAAATAAGCCTGATATATAATTCTGAAATCGAAAATGCATGTACAATCGATTTCGTCAGCATGTATATCATGCATTGACGAAATGAATCTTAATTTAGTTTTACATATCAGGTTAATTTCCTGCAACGATATCTATTCATACGACACACGAACACTTACTCCGATCCTAAAGGAAAGACGAATGCTTCAGTTATTGTAGGAAAATTGTACGAAAGATCTTCGTCACAATCGGCTCGGGGCGCTTATTTATCTTTGCTGCATTTTATTAAAATCGTTTTCAATGTATAATTGTTCTTGTCTATTTGGTGTTATTGTAACATATTGTTATCAATATATTACAATTTAACACACTTTAAAATCGTGCAGTCTGGTAAATTGGAATGGTTACTTAGGTTTATGTATTCCAATGGTTTGTATATGAATTCAGTAGTACACTCTTCTTAATTAGTTGCTGATTGTAGAAGGCACACACATAGATTGTGTATATGATAAAGCAGCTGTAAACAACGTCCTTACATCCATTTTGTACAATTATGTGACTGTGAACAAATGCGAATACAATTAATATCTGCGTAGGCATATACACTTATGGTACTGTTTCAACAACATCTGTCATAAATACCTCATAGAAAACAATGCATGCAGCTGGTTACAGTAGTAAACATCGAACGATTTTCATAGTTATTTAAAATAGTTCCACGTGGGCTGACACTCTTTGCCAAGCCCAATGTCAGAGACCACGTAGTCATCAAGAAGGTCCACGAGCGAAGTAACGTTGATATGAATTCTAAGATAATTTGTTCGTTGAGAAATTTGAGGAAAACTTATTATTGGCGTCGCTCTGGAGACCGGCGACTACTATGTAATGCATTTTTTTTCGCTTATGGGAGGAGAAGTTATTTTACGGATCAATGTTTATATTTTTGTTTTAAGAATATCTTGCATTGTGGTGATTGTTTGTGTAAATTAGTGTCAATAAGTACTGCATTTGTGCCTATTACATTTATCACAACATTTATTGCCAATAATGCAAAGCTAATTGTTTTAATTAAAAACTGATCCTCAACTGATCACAGGGGAAAGATCACAGGGGCTAAGCAAATACGCGAAACTTTCTGGTTTTGTATAAAAACAAAACATAATCAAAATATATTTATTTTGTGATTTTTCTTATTTGCTTATTTAGTGCAGAATAAATGTAATACGATATTTGACGACCTATCGCGCAAACAAGTTTATTGGAAGGCGTAGTGATACGAAAACGTACAATGTATTAGTTAATTAATAGACATATAATACAGATCGCTTTACACAACTTCACCAATTAGCAGTACATAAATTATGTCAGCCGGAATAGCTCAGTTGGGACAGCGTTTGACTGAAATTGTTTACGCAACAATCATCTAAAGGCCCCGGTTCAATCCCGGGTTCCGGCACGACCGGAACAGTTCGGCAGCTGACACTTTTTTTAAGTCAGGTTAATAAATATAATAAAGCTTTTTATATATAGATATTTTAAAATCCATTTTACTACAATTGGATTTTTTTTTATAAAATTAATGGATTCCGCGTGGTACACGTTTTTTTTTTATATTAACAAATAAATGCAAGCAACACATATATTATCCATGTTTTGTTATGGTTGTCTAACATAGGCCCTAAGTACTACCCCTACCAACTATAGAGCGCGAAGCGCGACACGTATTATTGAGTGTAACAATGAGTAGCGATAAAGGAAAGCGCCGCTTATCAAGGAGGAGCTGTGTCCCAGCATTCCGTTTCCCTAGAGTCAAGCACTCCTCGGAGTTTTTTTAAGAACCACATATAGAGCGCGAAGCGCGACGCGTATTACTATCCAGGTGGTATGGGCCCTTTAGCATTATCCGACCATTACGTCCATAGTTATCTTCTTTAGAATTTGAAAAAAATTGAAATCGTTGTTCGAAGTCCAAAATTTTCATCCGATTGTTCACAAACTTGCACAGGTTTTTTTTATCAATGAGGACCAAACCCAAACTCTATATGAGCAATAGCGGACCATAAGTCCAGAATTATGTTTTCTTTGAATTAAAAAATAAAAAAATTAAATTTGTCAAGATTAATAACGCTTTACAGCTTAGTTTGACACCATTTATTGCAATAAAATGTCATAATCAGGTGTTTAAGTATCACAAATCAACAAAAAACATCTCCGCCAACAAAAACGTCATGGTAAATTGACGAGGCATTGAAATGATAAACAGCAAAACCACACAATCTAATTACTTCATAAAAACAGTAAATGTACAAAGCATTTTAGTGCCTAATAAATCTTATGATTGTGATTTTTTAAAAATAAATATACAGAAATCAACATGTTTACATAGTTATACTGGTACGTTAAGTTTTATTAGTTAAGCATCTTTACGTACAGAGTGGCAAACAATCATTGTGGTCGGTGAAAAAGGGACTATAACTCCACTGATACATACCCACTCGGTTACACTATGTACGCATTAAATTTGCCGGTTAACCAATTCACATTTTTCATGGAATTGCTAAGTTGCAGCTACCTTTCTCAGTATCATACATGTTTTGAAGCAAAGCCAAACTCAGTGATATTACAGCATTAGGTACAATATCTTAATCTAATTTGTTTTCAAAAACATTAAAGCTTGTGGAATTAGAGGAAACAACAACACTATTTTCTCTGTGTTTCTCTATTCCTCTCGTAACCCTTATGACGAATATTCCATAATTCATAGTTTTCGTTGAAGAACTAACTCAGTTAAATACTTCTTCTGGTCTATCAAAAGAAAAATCCCAAATAGTATTGAGGGTTCGGAAAAATAAAGAAACGAGTATCAACTTATAAATTAATGTTGCTATTTACAATATATAGGTCTAAATAAATTATGTGACCACGGCTGTTGTAAGTTTTGGCCAAAGGGAAATCATCTTAACATGTGTAAATGACCTTATACACTGAAGAACACTAAATATTAAACCTCTGAGCTATTAACGATGTAAAACATATGAATAATGAGGCCCTTGGGACGGGGACAATTTTCATCCCTAAGACAGAGTTTTAGCGGTTTTTGCATGTACGCACAAGATGATGTTATTTACTATGTCTTAAATGTATGCGCATTGCTTTTATAGGGAATTGAGCATACTTGAGCAATAATGAAGGAAACCATTAGACGAGTTTAAATATACAGCAAGTAGAAAACCTTTAAGCTATGACGTTAAAGGGAATATAGTGTATCGTTCAAGTTCTTCAGGTCTTCGGAATACTTACACCTACAAAACTAGCGAAAAAGCACATGTTATCAATATTAAAATAAATCAGATTTATTTTTCCCTCACTTAAGTTTTCACGTTAGTTACATATTACAATATTATGAAATGTAAAGATTGAAAATTGTGTTTTAGCCTAAATACTTAAGATTTTTGTATACAATTCTAAGATTTAAAAAAACATTAAGTCTCTGTAAATAAGAGACAAGTACAGTTCTAAAATGCGAAATAACTTTAGCAACCATTCTTTGTTTAACGTTTCATAGTGTTAAAGTCAGTTTGTTTATTATTGATAATATGTATCTGTTTCAACTAAACACAACATTTTAGTCGATTTTAAACTGATATAAGTTTTTAGTAGAACGAGTGTAAAATGTAAGTAGTGATTTAACACTAATTACTCTAAATCTATGGTGTCAGAAAAAAAGCTTAAATTCATAAAACAAACATAACATAATATATGATTCTTAAACCTGTTTTTGAAAGTTAGTGTATAGCTAGAGGAAAGTCAAGAATAAGGACTTGTGGTAATATTAAAGATTGAAACACGCGTTAGAATGAAAAAACGTAGGATGTAAAATGGGCTGTCACAACAGACATTGGCTAAGAAGACATAATTAACACATATTGTAAACGTTTTAATAAGGCCGTATGTATTTGAAATTTATGTAATCGGAATTCGTTGAAACAATGAGGGAGCGAGTAACAGTATGTGTTTACTTCTGACATTTCAGAACAGAAGATTCATTATTAAAATTAATTATTATGTGAGCGTTCAAAAACTCGCATTTTTACTTGTATATGATAATTGTAATGCTATAAATGATCGTATGTGTATAGGAGTTACATTTAGTTATTTATTAAAATAATGTACATGACAGAATATGATATATAAACCAACATATTTAGTCTGTCACTTGATTGTTACGTTTAAAAAAAAACATCATGTATAAATTCAAAATTGATGGTTTCCGGAAAATGAATGAGAAATTTATTTCAATAACTCAGTATTAATTGCTTAACAATTCTTCAAAATTAATATCAACATCAACTTGCATACAATAAAACACGTTTATAATACAAACACTTAACAATAGTAAGAATAACGTTTGTTAGAAAGTTCATGTTCAATCGTTGTCGATGTTTGGACAAAAGGCAAAGCTATGATCCATGTTTTTTGTTCTTAACGCATATTGAAGATCCAGAACTTTACAAAACAAAACTAAAGAAAGGGCAAAGAAACTGAAATATGTAAATTATCTTAAACCTTTGTGTACTGGAAAAAATACGAAATGTGTGTATCTTATTTTGTTTTTATTATATTGTGATAAAACATGTTTCATTAATAACTATGCCATTAAATATGTTTGTAAATATCGAAATCAATTATACATTATGTACAACGAAATAATATTACATGAATTTCTTTTAATGACTTGTTTGAATTTATGTTAAGATATATCAAGTATTGTATATTTATTATGTAAGATATCGTTCCGAATCTGGTAGAGAATATGAATGTAAACTAGTTTTACCATGTTATCGGTTGAACTACAAATCTCTTTGTTGAATGTTTTATATACCATTAGATTTTTTGTCTCGCTCTGTGTTGTAAGGGGGTATCGTTTTCTTATTAAAATAGAAAAATGCTTATGATTGCCTTACAATTAAAGTAATGATGCATTGTAACTTACGTTCCTTGTGTCAGTTAATCCCCACATCCCGTGACGGGTCATACTGGAACCAAATGAAAGTATGTCATTTTGTTGGTCTGTTCGAGGCCACAAACTTGATCTTACCTGTGATGCTACATTTTACTGCATTTGGTGACGCAGGGGGTGGGGTTATCCGTCACTACAGATATGAATATAAATATATTAATCTTGTGTTGCAATAAGTGCGACCAATACTCAATGTTAATTATAGCAAACGAAAAGTTTTAATGCATACTGGTAATTTAATTAGTAACAGTTGTACAGTTTTAAATTTAGTTTATTATTAAAGGCACATAATGTTTCACTTTCAATTATCCTTAAAATGTATATTGAATTCAATTTTAGCAAAATGTTTACACAAATCAACCGTTTCGATAATTTATAATTTACTTAAGGCTCAAGTTGTATTCCATAAAGTACTTTATAATAACGAACACAAGTCATTATGTTATTTCAAAAATTCCCCAAGTGGTTCTGGAAGAAATGACTGCATTAACGAGCAAATAAAGAAACTAAACAATCACGTGGAATACGTCATAGGGCGAAACGTTAATCAAACAATCAATCTTTAGGTTCAGCTTAACATGTATGTCCTTGCTATATTGCGATTTATTTCATTTATTTTACTTTTGAAACGGAATACACATATTAACAAACTGATACCTGTTTCTATTAACAGTGAGTGATTGTTGAATTATGCAACACTTTAGATGCAATTAACTAACACAGTTACAGTATATTTTATTAAAATAATATTAAAGTGATTGTAATCTGAAAATTTTGGAATATGCTCAATTTGAATGCATTACCGTATTGTGCTTAATTCTTTACACGGAGGCAATTTTCAAGACAAATGCTGTGTGTGAACTGAAAATCAATGACTTAAACGGCAAACTTTTGGGACGCACACATGAAGCCTGGGTTTTTCTCAACAATAAACTCAGAGATTTGATGAGAATTATTGGATTTGCTGACTTGTAAGTATTGACATTTCCGTAGATAAGTAAACATAACAAATATCAGTGTAGTTTATAATCATACACACTATACAATAAACATACAAGAAGAATACCGTATACATGCCATAATGAATAAAATATACACGAATGTATAAAACATAATCTACGTGTGCATACTGTGCTTTGTAAAAGTAATCTATCAACTCGTAAATATAGCATGATCCTATACGATTACATATAATCTCTTTTATAATAGCTCAGTTTACAATGTAGATTACCAAAAAATGAAGTTCACAGATGTTTTTCTGGCATGTTCTGGGAATACGAGGCTTCATTTATGTGGGTAAAGAGTCGTATCAGAATAGCTTGTGCAGTATGCCTATCAGAGACGACATTTTCCGCCTAAACTCAATGTGCGCTATAAAGATACTAAAAGTAAAAGAAAACTCCATTAGAACGTAATATGTCGTCCCTTATAAGCCTATTTGGATTGCAGAGGCTTATTTAGCCCGACACTTTGCATGAAGCCCCGTTGTTCAAAGCGAGGTTCAAATCATGTATCATGTGGTAAAATCTGATGCAAATGATAAACCATTAGGTAAAATTGTAAGCAATTCATAGTCAAGTAGACACGAGTGTATGCAACTTCTAGATAAGTAGAGAAATGTTGTACGCGATTTATAGAAATGTAGACACAATTGTATGCAACTGGTAAACATGTACATATTAGTTTATGCAAATGATAGAAAAGAAGACACAATTGTATGCAACTGACAGACATGTAGACATAATTGTATGCAACTGATAGACATGTAGACATAATTATATGCAAATGATAGACAAGAAGACACAGGGTTTGTGTGCACGGAAAACCCCATCCAATCTATATATTAACCTAGAAGCTGTTACCGTTTGAAGTGATTACTA
Source organism: Dreissena polymorpha (assembly GCF_020536995.1). Classification (NCBI taxonomy): domain Eukaryota; kingdom Metazoa; phylum Mollusca; class Bivalvia; order Myida; family Dreissenidae; genus Dreissena; species Dreissena polymorpha. The sequence goes on from NC_068360.1 coordinate 7,240,101, forward strand.
TATTTTCTGAAAAAAAAAATAATTAAACGTATTTAAACTATAGAGTCATAACTCGAAGCATATGAAATAAAATAAATTATGATTCGTATGTGTTGCGAATATATTACATGATTAACGTTTTAAAGACTTGCTCTTGACACAATGTATGTGTATACATTCCTAAAACTCCTAATTTTATACGACATTTCGAAGAGTTGTGCTTTCTCGCGCATAGTACAGACGTTGATTTATATATTTACGAATTAAGTTTAAGTTCTTGCCGCGTGTAGTATTCCGATGTTTCCGTATATATTCTCATATATGACGTACATTTTTATAGCAAAGGAAACCCCTTTCTGTTATCAGGATATGCGGCGGACAAAACACATATAACTTAAATAAACAAGAGCATTTGTACTGTACAAAACATAAAGATCAAAAGTTGTGTCATAATTTCAAAGTAGGATTAAAATATAAAATATACACAAAATCATATCATGCTACCAACTTATTTATCTTTACAGGCTGTATGCGCCTTGTTTGGTTGGGGAAAAGCATTGCCTACGAGTAATCAATGTAAATTTGAAATGAAGTAATGTTCATATGCAAACTAAACACGTAATAATAGCAGACTCAAACATTATTTTCGTTTAACTGCCCTACTTCCAATTCTAATCGCTTCATTAATAACGGCTTTCGCAAAACATGCTTTGTTATTTTGTAGTATGCAAAGTCGAACTGTAGTATTGACTAACTAATGCATACAAAACGGCCACCGGAAAAACTTTGCGAAACCGAAATTTCGCAAACTTAAGTACTCTTTTTCTTAAAGATTTGCTACTTTGAGACATAGTATGCGATAAAAGTCTTATCGTTGATTAATAATTGGTTATTTTCACTCAAAAAACGCGTTTTCTTCACTATGAAATTTATAAGCAAAGTTGGGGTTCCCATGGGATTTTTGCATTTTCCCATGGGATTTTCGATTTTCCCATGGGATTTTTTCTCCCATGGGATTTTTTTTCTCCCATAATTTGCAAATAGGAGAAAAATCCCATGGGATTTTGAACATTTTAAAAAACGTGTTTTATTTGCGTTTGCAAGTATTTTAACGTTATTTAAGGACTGTATATTGGTTTTATGCCAATTATATATAAAAATATATAGTAATAAAAAAATCCCATTTTAAAATGGGATTTTTTTCTTATTTTGAGAGATTTATTCATGAAACTTTCAGAAACATCATATTTTATGAAATTATGAACAACTACGATATTTTAATGCGTTTTATCGTGTTAAAAAAAAAATCCTATGGGATTTTTAAATCCCATGGGATTTTTTGTCCCATGGGATTTTTTGTCCCATGGGATTTTTTTTCCCATGGGATTTTTTTTCCAATGGGATTTTTCAGTTTCGTAAGCCGAATAAGTTTCTTAATGCGAAAAACAACAATAAAGGAAATAATATTTATAATTTTGAATAATACATTGAATAATATAAATAACATGAATATTTTTAAAATGAGTTACAATTAAAGGTTTATGCTAGTAGAACTTATCATTTCTTGTTCGAGCAGATGGTTGAGTCCAATTGGTGAGTATGCCAGCTTAGAACCAGTATAAATGCATCGCAGACAGACAACGCTGTCATACTGTACACACCGCTGAGTAACAATCTTTATTGCATTTCATTTTGCAACAGAAAATGAACTCCGTAGTATAATTGATCTTATATATGCCCTCTGCTTTTGAAAGCGTGCAACACATTAGCATAACAATAAGTCCATGCCATAAACTATGTGCAAATTCCATTCAAAGTTATATACACATTATAAAGGTCAGATGACCCGCGTCATGCGAAAATGGGTCTTATGTCATATTCGGCCAAAGTTGGTCCATCCTAGCTTGTCCAACCGCGCAGTCTGGTCAGGTTCTACGCTGACTGATATATAAAGTCAAGCCATGATTCGTGGTCTCATATCCAAACTCGGTAGCTCCTGTGCGAAACTTTCACCGGAAACGACGGCACCGAGACGGGCGCTCGAACTTTGCGGATGCGCGTTATATGTTATATATAATAGCGCGATGTGTTTTTCTTGCCTCAAATTAGTAAGCCCAATCAGCGTTTTATTGTGTTCTTTGCTTCTACTATTAACAAGAACTTCAACCGATACGAACATGAATTTTATTTTAATATGTTTATTTAATGCTCGGAAAACTCATTGTATATTTAGACTACTACTTATAAAACAAAGTCGGGTTTTCAACATCTGTTTTCGGCATATAAATTGTTATTCCAAACCAGATTTTACGCACTTTACTGTACAAAATACCGTAAGGGCCACCGTGGTTACTCATTAAAATCCAGAGGGCGAAAATGCGAGAACGCGAAAGTACGATGACGACAGTGCGACAATACGATGGCAACAATGCGTTCGTACGATTGCGAAAACGCGCTAGTACGATGACGACAATGCGACAGTGCGACAATACAATGGCGGCAGTGCGATAGTACGGGGGCGACAATGCGATAGTCATATCGTACTGTCGCCGTGGTATCATCGCAATGTCGCCATCGTTCTATCGCATTGTCGCCATCGTATTGTCGCACTGTCGCCATCGCATTTTCGAATTGCCGCCATCATACTATCGCGTTATCGCATTGGCACCATCGTACTATCACACTGTCGGCTATCGCCATCGTATTGTCGCACTGTCGTCATCGTATTTTCGCACTGTCGTCATCGTATTATCGCACTATCGAACTGTAGTATTGTCGCCATCGTACTATCTCACTGTCGCCATCGTATTGTCGCACTGTCGTCATCGCACTGTCTGATTGTCGTCATCGTATTATCGCGTTCTCGCATTGTCGCCATCGTACTATTGCATTGTCGCCATCGTATTGTCACCCTGTCATCATCGTATTGTCACATTGTCGCCATCGTACTATCGCGTTCTCGCGTTCTCGCGTTCTCGCGTTCTCGTCCTCTGGATTTTAATGTGTAACCACGATGGCACTAACGGTATTCCGTAACACTGCTAAAGCACAGTATGATTAGGTCACTCCCAATGCTCAAATCTCTATGTCTATTTTAGTAACAACACATGTCTATGGAAGGATAATTAGGTAAAAGTTACATCATTCGTGGTGAATATTTACATTATGACTGATGCTTATTCTAATTTGCTTTATGACAATTCCAACATGCTTGTTGTCTATTCGTTTATACTTGATGATTGCTGCAACATTACATCATTCATGATGAATATTTACATTATGCGTGATGTTTATTCTAACATGCTTCATGACAGTTCCAACATGCTTGTTCTCTATCGGTTATACTTGATCATTGTTTCAACATGATTGGTGACTATCCAATGTTTGTGTGTTCATTATTCCTGAAACCAGTCATAATCGGTTTTGCCACTAAGCGTCATTAACAACGGCAGTTAGCAACAGGCAGTAAGCAGAATGCAAGTTACTAAATTATGACAACAGGTGGCGCGCGTTTATTTTGCGTATGTTGAATAAATTACTTTTCGGAAAAAAAAGCGAAAACATCCGAATCATTTTGACTAGTAAACTGAATAAGCTGAATTAGTTCCCTTCGTTATATAATCTCCATTAAACTAAATACGTTCATTATTGCCATGAAGACCAGTAGGTTTACACAATGAATTGACTGCCGTGAATGTTTTTGATATTTGTAAGATGCAATTGGCACTCAAGAAATTATACATGTATTTTATTCAGAACATAACGGGGCTGATGTGTTGGAATTGTGGCCCTTCCCTAATCCAAATAATTACAGTAGACGTAATCTACCGATGTGCATTGCATATCGACCTCATATTTATAAAGTAGCCCAAACCCCCATTGCCACAGACCTGTGCGTGAAACTTTCAGATTTCTCTAGTCTGTTTACCATGCTATAATTACAATTTCTATAAACACATCTTTATCATTTTATGACTATATAATGTCTGTGGTATAAACAGAAACCTGAAAGTTACAAGTACTCGTGTCTAGTACTGTACAACTATTGTACTCCTCGTTGAGAAAACAACTACTTCATCTACATGTATTAAAATATCATAAAACATAATTTTCAATCAAGTTGGAAAAAATCAATAAATAAATGTCATATAAACAGGTTTGTCATGAACGTTGACGTCGCTCTTGGTTACCAGAAAAATTCCCACGCACGGATTTCAACCGTCATTGTTTACAATCAATTAAGTGCATAAGTATTTGAATTTGTATAGTGTTTTTTAAAAGTGTCCAGCTACAGGTGGTTATCGTGTGGCTATAATACTAATTAGTGAAAACATATTTTGCAATGATAAGTAATCATATTATAACGAAAAATCAACTTTTCTTAAAAAAAATAAGTTAAATATATATTCAACAAGGTATCCAACTCGAAATCATCCGAAAACGGGATGCATTGTTTTAAACAGCCATTACTTCATCAATTTTGCAGCGATTTTCACGATCTTGGTCTTATTCAACGCAGAAATAAATTTCCTTTCTGGAAATGTATATGTCTTGCAATATTTGTTTCAAATACTGGGTCAACTTTTAAGAAATAACACGATACACAACTCGCGTGACCCAGCTGTGATCGATCAGACAGTATTCATGACTGAAATCTTCACGGGGAAAAGGGCATTTTCCCTGCAAAGTTCACGAACCTCGATACCAAAATTCAATAAAACGTATGAAAAAAAAACATTCTTACCGTGCTTGCCGTAGCATTATGCATCAAAACAAACTGTCCAGCGCATTTTCAAACCTTTGTTTACATACATTTCAACCAACTGACATTTTAAACACAAGAGTGATTTCATTGCTCCAATGCGGAGTTGTGTCTTTAAAACTGGAGATTTCATTCATAAATACGGTCTGATCGATCACAACTGGGTCAAGCGAATTATGTAAAGCTTTATTTCTTAAAATTTGACCCAGCATGTGTAGAAATATGACAATATATATACATTTCCTAAAAGGAAATTCATTTCTGCGTTGAATAAGACCGGGTCATGAAAATCGCTGCAAAATTAATTTAGTAATGGCTGCTCAAAACGATGCACCCCGTTTTCGGATGATTTCGAGTTGGATACCTTGTTATATATAAAACGATAGTGATGTTTTTTTATAGAAAATTTGATTTTTCGTTTTAATATGATTATTTATCATTCAAAAAGATGTTTTCACTAATTATTATCATAGCCACACGCTAACCACCTGTGTGTCAAGCACGTGTGCCGGGAGAACAGGGCTTAATGTATTTTTTTGTTAAGCTCTACAATATTTATATCCAATCTGTATGAAAAAATGTCGGTGAACATTACTCCGGTGTTAATTTTTGAAAATAGTGAGGCATTCGTTAATTATAGATCTAAAACGGAACATTAATCCGCAAAAAAAACACCGGGCATATTGCATATTAGATCGGACACATGAAATTATTTCGAAAGAAAGCAATAAGAGTTTCAATTCTACATGAGTAAGTCTCGCTGTGCACGATTACGCTCTTACTGCTCGTATATATTTGACTCTTGGCAAATACCTAGTGTTTTATTTTGCTTAATCTAAATTATAATATAAATACTTAAAGCAGCATGACCAACAGCTCTTTCATATGTGAAAGAGATTGACACGAAATACCTACCCATCTATAATACAGTTTATATGTGCACTTCAATATTATAGTTTTATAGCATTTTATGTGGTGCAATATAAAAGTACTCTAGTAAATTTGAAATTATGTAATCGATTTCCTCTCGACATACATGCAAAGTTCCAGATAACTTTTTCAGCAAAATCTTGGTTTACACTCTATAATAATCCAGCCTTAAAGTCTATTATTAATTCTTTCTTTTTTCAGGTAAATATAATTTTTGGCACATCCGCAGTTAGGTTTATAGTCTAAGAAGAGCTTATGACAATTGCCGGGTTACAGCAGTCTTTTTGCGATAAAAGGACCAGATAATGGAAAACGTTCGGCTTTTCGACTGTTGTAAAGATGGTCTGTTATTCATAATAACGTTAAAGTGCTGTTGATTTCATAATTGTAATGAGGGCCTAGACGAGTGGGAACTCATTGATAAAATGTTTACATAATATGCATTGATATTGAGTTTTACGCATGATCACACATTTTGAATTCTTATTTTATTTTTCCAATGTGTAACCGTACGCACAGAATTTAAGTCTACTTTTTTACTAAATTTAATTCAATTTTTTACGACTTTAAGCGTCTTATCTGGAGCTCTGCATACATGCATTAGTAGCATATATTGAAATATATCCATAGACTTTCTTTGGTTATTGAAGGTAAATTACTGTACAAAAATTATGGTTAGTCATTAACCAAAAAAAAGTTAAGTCTACAAACACGCGGTTAATTTCGGTTCAGTAGCAAATATCTTACAAAGGTGCGCAACTTCTCCTATAACATAAAATTTCCGTTATACGCCGTAAATTTCCGTAGTCCTCCGTAGCATTTCGGAATGACTGTCAATTGACATCATTGTATCATGCATGATAGTATGTTGCTTTGTGCTTGGGTGAAACTCACATCTTACCATCGCGTTAATTTATTAAACGCATTAATATTTGATTCCATTATGCACTGCGCCTATTGCACAAGTCTCTCTGCACAAACCAACATACACATATGCAGCATGCAATTAACGAACAAGAATGTTGCATCTGTACACTAGCATGATACCAATAAGCAGAATGTAAATAGACATTGGACATCAGACACGATGTAAGTGTCTTCAAGCATGAAAAGGTGTCTACATACTAATTGAAAGTACCATCAAGAATCATGACACAGTCACAAAGAAGGATGTAATTTTTACCTAAATACCCTTCCATATTTGTCGGCACTGTGTGTTTGCTTAATTTCACTGAAGAACGTCTCTGGTAAATCTTACAAAAAAAAGTGATAAATAAGACTGAGTAGCAATTTTTTCGGCGTTGCTGTTTAACGTCAAATTTGGCCTTTCAACGAACTTCTTAAAAGCCCATTGAATTTTAATGAAGAAGTTTCACGCTTGTAGGTCCGAATGAATTAAATCAAATTTTGCAATTGGCAATTTGATAGAAATCCCCATAAAAATTGCACATAGCTTTCTGAAATAAACAGGCCACATTGAACGCATTCACGATATCCAACAGCTCTCTTTGCAAAGACCTATCTAGTGTTTCTTGGCCGTGTAAGATCTATAATTAGAACATCGTCACCTAAATATCTACTAATAGAAGAACATATTTTGGGGAAACAATTTCAATAAGAGTATAAAACGTCCACGATCAATAATGTGTAGTTTGTTAAAGATAGCACGGCAGTAAAAACATAGCACTTTAAAGAGACCACAATCTGGTACATTTGGTCAATTGTTGCGTCCGTGGCGGACAATACATTTTTAAAAAGAAAGCGTACAAAAAAGCAAACACAATGTTCTTCGTAAGCTTGTTTTAATCTTAAAAACACATAATCGACAGTCATTCCAGTCAAATACAATACTAACAGTCAGCACTCTAGAGATCAAAATTGCGGATATAAATATTTAATTCAGGGATATCAAGTGTATCAAGTTCGAATTCCGGAAAACATAGCCGGTAGTCTTGGGCATTAGGTCCCTTACAGGGATAAAAGGTAAATCCCCGCCCGAGCCGTAGCTAATTGATTTATTGTAGTCTTTCTAGTTGCAATTTCTGGTGAGTACAATGCGGAATATTACGGATATTTGCAACATGTCGAAGATTTTCGGAAAGTAGCGAAGAGGTTTTCGTCAGTTAATATTCATGTCCGTGCCGGCCGCTAACTTATCAGAATCAATAAAAAAGAACCAGTAAAAATCGGTACCGATCGCAAATTTCCGGAATTTCGATAAAGCTTCAACATTATTTGTTCTCAAATGATCGCGTACTCGAACGAATCTGTCCCTACGCCTCCAACTCCCTTTAAATCTCATCGGACGTACATTGATCTCAAAATCTATCCTTGACGACTCAAATCATATTTCCTGAATTGTTTGGCCTATTGACGTCCCTGTAATTATAACAATGGTCTTTTGGATAAACAACGCTAAGTTGTTGAAATATAATAACCGTTTAAAATAGTTACCGGTTTTCATTTAATAAAATGATTAAGTCATATTCGAGATTTCAGCGATTGCCAATATTTTGCTTTTGTTTCTCATAAGCATATGGTGCTTGGTATCTGCTATTGACTCCTATGTAGATTGCAAATATTACATAACCCTTACAGCGGCCGAGCGCAGATATCTGCACTTGGCCGCTAAAAAGAAAATTCTTTGCGCATTAATTTAATTCAAATCTCATTATCATAATCAAAATCATCATCATCGTCGTCGTCGTCACTACTACCACCACCACCATCATCATCATCATCTTCTTCTTCTTCTTCTTCCTCCTCCTCCTCATCATCATCATTAACAACAACAGCAACCCCAACTTAACATCATCATCAAACAACAATAAACATCGGTAGCATACAATGTGCTTCATCAACCATACATAATTATATGCGTTAAAACACCATAATAGAACAGCATGAATGAAGCTGTCTATTACTCTTTTATATTTCCTATACCAATATTCTTTTTCGTTAATTGAAGGACTAGTTGAAATCTTCTATAAAAGCCCCCCCCCTCCCCAAATAAAAAAAATAAAAAAGATTAATAATAACCCTAGCAAACAGCAATAAACATAGGTTAGTTAGTATACACTGTGCTTTAGCAAACATGCATAATGAATGTTTATGACTTCGGACCGTTGTGATCAAATTTAAAAAAGCAAGATGGTATGTATGCGGCACACAACACAAAGATAATTATAGTTTTATACCTTAAACGTAGTTCATCAAAATAAACATAAGTTATTATCTATGTAATACTTAAATTAGGTTTATAACGTATGCATATTTGTCTAAAACTTGTGAAATGTGATTCGTAAGCCGACGACAACATTATCATTCGGACCCTTCTCCCCACCTAACAATCGAGATTAAACACCTGTGGAGATCCCGATCTTATCAATGAATAAACCGGTTCAATGATGTCAAGTCAAATAAAACATACTATTACTATCCAAATAAATATCTATCAAAAAATGTAAATTGATATACCTACTTAACTAAAACTAAACTTAAACGATTAGCAAGAAAAATATATAAAGAAGAAGCAGGCAAAGTAGACAAATTTATTGTAACATATGTGTTCTCAGTCTCCCACTGTTGAACAATATAAATAGTATTTATCGCCACCCCAAAAGGGATCTTTATCACACGTTTGGCTCAACTAATATATAATTGTGACAGGACAAACTGTCAACAAATACCTTGTTAATGTTTTATACATAACTCCAATCAAAGGTTAACTTCCATGGAAACTGCGGCATGTTAAAACTGTTGATTATGACAAAATGTTGTATTGTACAAATCAGTACAATAGCGTCTGTTATGTGGCCTATACTAATCCAGTTAAATAAAACTTTAATCGCAGAAAAGTTTAGATTCTTTACACCTTTAAGAAAATATATATAACAGTTCTTTCCTGTTTTAACAAAATGATACATTTAAAAATAAATTATGAAGCATCGCTAGCAATAGTAGAAAGAGAAGTAGAAGGAGAATTATTATCATTAGCAGCAGTAGCAGCAGCAGCAGCAGTAGCAGCAGCAGCAGTAGAAGTAGCAGAATCAATAGCAGTAGCAGTAGCAGTAGCACTAGCAGTAGCAGTAGAAGTAGCAGTAGCAGTAGCCGTATCAGTAGCGGTATCAGTAGCAGTAACAGTAGCAACAGCAGCAACAGCAGCAGAAGCAGCAGCAGTAGCAGTAGCACTATCAGTAGCAGCAGCAGCGGCAGTGGCAGCGGCAGTGGCAGTGGCAGCGGCAGTGGCAGCGGCAGCGGCAGTGGCAGCGGCAGCGGCAGCGGCAGCAGTAGCAGTAGCAGTAAGAGTAGCCGAAGCAGTAGCAGTAGCGGCTTTTTGCTTTTTTGTTTTAGAAGTGTTTGTCGTATAAGAAGAACGCAAGGAAGACAAATTAATTGTAACATGTGTTATCTTAGTCTCCGTTGTAGTAGTATTTGTTGTATCTACACAGCCATTTTTCAGTCACCTGAGAGACATGTTTTTATAAGAGATTTAATTGTGGACCAATACATCGTGTATTTATATCAGTGTACCCACTGGGACACCACATGGGGTGAGGATTAACAGATAAACTAGGCCTTCAATTAATTATGCGCCTAGAGGCAAACAATACTATAACTTACTGATAATTTTAGGAGTGGGATGTGTTTGTATCTTATTTGAAATTAGCTAGCTTAATTCAAAAACTAATTATAGGCTCAATATTATCACAAGAACATCATCACATATTCATTGTGCAATATATAATCATATCACCATCACAATATTCCAGAGCGTTAGTATTTATTGTGCATACATATCCTACAGCAACATTTACAAAACTTATTACAAACCAACCACTCAAGCTTTAATTAAGATTGATTTCAATTTATATTATGACATACATTAAAGATCACTGTCAATTAATTAAAAAATAGCTTGATGCTTCGTACTCAGCGATTTAAATAAAAGAAACGTTGCGTACACATTAATTGGGGTTAATAAAAAAAGTCTGCAATTAAAATAATCAAATTTAAATAATACTAGATTTAGTTTCAAATTGTCGCTCAAAAAATGTATCAGTTATATCAGTTACTAGGGAATCGATTTGTTTAATCTCCGCAATCCAATAATAATAATGGTGTTTGTATGACAAATTAATAGCTATTCGTCATTGAATGTATGATACTCATAAAAATATTGAAACAATAACCACAACAACAACAACATATGTGATTATGTATATATCTTCTTCAGAAACTCTGTGTCATACTTTCAAAATTATCCTCATAAGATTCATTATAATAAAATAAACACTATTGCAATCTTAGTAAAAAACAACTTAGCCGTTATGCTAATGATTTTATGTTCAGTATGCGTGTACATTTCAATATTATATAACAACAAGTGTTCACAAATACCTATGTTTAATAAATATTAAAAACATGAGAACCAATGAAGGTATTGCATTTTAATAGACTAGTTTTACCGTGTGTGTACATTCATATAAAATCTTTTGAACATCACACTTGAGATAATGTCTTTAGGTTTTGCTATTTCTAATCGATTTAAACACCATAAAACCACCGTATTTTCTCTTACATTCTAAATTTTCTTACATTTCCTTTTTAAGCCAAAATATTTATGTTTTCATGATTCTAAATTTTCGGACATACGGATTTTCGTACAGTCAGTTAAACAGCGCTATTTTATCAGATTTTGGCCCTGTTTTTGCTTATCTGATGACCCTTCGGTCATGCATTTTTACAACCGGATTAAAGTAATAAAACAGAATCATGCCTAAGGGCAATCGACCATTACATTTGCGTACTTGGGTAAATTACCTTGTAAACCTCTAATAAGCAATGGTTCCTTCCAACAGCGTTTGAAATGATATCGTATTAAGAAAGCCAAACGTTTATTGTTTTTACTTTTTATATATTATTTCAGTTGATTGCAAAGCTGTTAAGTTGTATTTTTAAAGTAAAGAACGAAGGGAACAACACAATAAAATTATGTACACTGATGTATTATTTCTACTTCAATTATATTAATTGACAAACAAACATAACACACTTGTCTCTAAATATTTTTCGTATTTAAATTTTCCAACACGAAAACAATATCTTTAAGTGCACGGAAACTTATAATTATACGGCATATAGTAAAAGCAGAGTTGTCTGAACCATAAGTAAAATAAAAAATGACACAGCTTATTTTTCCCTCAAGTGTTAATGATAATATGGATAAACAATTAAAAATACAT